>NC_090650.1:58734937-59034937 GCF_040937935.1 Hyperolius riggenbachi
TTTTATTTGCAACCTTTGCATCTCCTATTGCTACACCACTTCTTAAAGGAGAACTGTAGTGAGAGGGATATGGAGGCTGCCATATTTATTTCCTTTTAAGCAATACCAGTTGCCTGGCTATTCAGCTAATCCTCTGCCTCTAATACTTTCAGCCATAGGCCCTGAACAAGCATGCAGCAGATCAGGTGTTTCTGACAAATTTAGACAGATATGACAAGATTAGCTGCATGGTTGTTTCTGGTGTGATTCAGACACTTCTTTAGACAAATAGACCATCAGGGCTGCCAGGCAACTGGTATTGCTTAAAAGGAAATAAATATGGCAGCCTCCATATCCCTCTCACTACAGTTCTCCTTTAAAGTGAGTCTGAAGCGGATTTAAAAAAAAAAAAAAAAAAAGGAGAGGGAAGGCTCTGGGTCCTATGTAGCCTTCCTATTCTCCTCTTTCCCCCAGTCTCCTCTGTTTGAATCTCCCACCGTGGGAAAGTCTGAAAACCACTGTGCCTGCATTGCCGTGTCCTCATTCCCGCTGATGGCACCAGGAACGTACTGCGCAGGCCCAGTATGGTCTGTGCCTGCGCCGTGCACTCCTGGTGACATCAGGGGAAGAGTGGACACGGCAATGCAGGTGCAGTGGTTTTCAGACTTTAAAGTCTGAAATTCCAGAAGTGAACCGGAGGCGGGGCCAGAGCATCGGTGAGTGGCTGCGCCGGCACAGGATGTCTGCGGGGGACCATTAGAAGCCCCGGGTAACTTCAACTCATTTTCCCCTGACCCCCCCTACAGTGTCCCTTTAAAGTGAACCTCCGGACTAAAAATCTACTCAGCAGAACTGAAAAGGCTTGGTGTTTCTTTAACAGTTTCACAGCATCAGAACTTTGTTTTTCTTACCAAAGCATCATTTTTAGCTGCATTTTTAGCTAAGCTCCACCCATCAAAGAAAAAAAAGCCTGGGCTTTTTTTCCCTGATGCTGTGCAGAGCATGATGGGATTTCCTATGTTGCTATTCACATTGCCTAGCAACTGGGAGAGGTGCTCAGGACATAGGACAGTTGGAACTGTCTCATGCTCCCTGTCACCTCCTTTCAACCAAAAAGATGGCTGCCCTCATGAAATCAAACATTTGCCTGTTCTTTTAAAACAGTGTGGGTAAGAAATTATATTACCTATTTTAATTAACATAACTAATGTAACTTAATGACAGTATGTTTGTTTAGGCTGAAGTTCCTCTTTAACTGTCGGCCATTGGACAATAGCCCCAATGCCCAAAGGAAACACCTGGCAATGCTCAGCCACAAAGATGCCTGGTCTCTACAGCAGCGCCTATATGAAGTTTGATCCCTGGTGTGCAAATGATCGGCTTCCATGTACATTTCATACCAAGAGGCCTCATTTATCAGTAGTGATAGTTATGTCTAAGAGAACTAATGGAGAAGCATGTGATTTGTTTGATCAGCTGACAGATTTGCAAAGCTCTGATTTGCTGTGATCACATCCTACTTTAGCACAGAATGATACCTAGCAAATCAGACACTTACACATCTGTCACCTGACCAAACTGATCACATGCTTCTCTTATGAGTTCTCCTAGACATGACCATCACTATTTATCAGTAGTTAGTACTAGAGATGGGCCGAACGGTTCCAGGCGAACTTTGGGGGTTCGCGTTCGCCTGCATCAGGCGAACTTTTGCGGAAGTTCGATTCGCCCCATAATGCTGTATTGAGCAAAATTTTTACCCTCCATTTCACTGTCAGCAGACATGTTATTGTCAAACACACTGCTTGAGAACCCGCCCACCCTCCCTTCAAGCTAGGTCCTTTATACCATTTGACTCAGTTGTCTGCCTACACTAATTAGTTATGGGACAGCTGCTACACACTCTGCTAGGGAGATTTTAATTGGCCTCCCTCCTCTTCTTCTACCTATTCCCTCCTACCGGAGGGAGGAGGGTCTCTTCTGCCAGGGAATTATACTATTTTAAAAACCAGTATACATCATACCATAGCTGGTACATCATACCATAGCTGGGAATACATACATGAGTATACATCATACCATAGCTGGGGATACATACATGAGTATACATTATACCATAGCTGGGAATCGAACCCAGATCTCACTGTGTGGTGGGCACGTCACCCTAAGCACTGTACCACTACAGAAGTAAGTGAAGCTAGCCTAAAATTTAACATTTATGCTCAATGCAATAGAACCATTAGGTTGCTTAAAGGAGAACTGTAGTGAGAGGTATATGGAGGCTGCCATATTGATTTCCTTTTAAGCTATACCAGTTGCCTGGCAGCCCTGCTGATCTATTTGGCTGCAGTAATAATAATAATCCAAACATTTGTATAGTGCTTTTCTCCTGTCGGACTCAAAGCGCTCAAGAGCTGCAAGCCACAGGGACACGCTCAAGAGGCCACCCTGCAGTGTTAGGGAGTCTTGCCTTGAACTCCTTACTGAATAGGTACTTGACCTAGCCAGGATTCAAACCCTGGTCTCCCATGTCAAAGGCAGAGCCCTTAACCAGTACACTATCCAGCCACTGTAGTGTGAATCACACCAGAAACAAGCATGCAGCTAATCTTGTCAGATCTTACAAAAATGTCAAACACCAGATCTGCTGCATGCTTGTTCAGGGTCTAGGGCTAAAAGTATTGGAGGCAGAGGATCTGCAGGATAGCCAGGTAACTGCTATTGCTTAAAAGGAAATCAATATGGTAGCCTCCATATACCTTTCACTACAGTTCTCCTTTAAAGGGAACCTTAACTAAGAATGATATGGATGTTTCCTGTAAACAATACCAGTTGCCTGGCAGTCCAGCTGATCTTTGTGACTGCAATAGTGGCTGAATCACACCCTGAAACAAGCATGCAGCTAATCCAGTCTGACTTCAGTCAGAGCACCTGATCTGCATGCTTGTTCAGGGGCTGTGGCTAAAAGTATTAGAGACACAGGATCAGCAGGCGATTCAGGCAACTGGTATTATTTTAAAAGGAAAAATCCATATCCTTCTCCGTTTAGGTTCCCTTTAAGGATTTGTAGCATAAAAGCCAACTCACATTGGCTGGGATTTGAACCTGGGTCTCACTGTATGGTGGACAAGCACACTAACCACTATACCAACTGAAGCTGGCCTGAAATTCCTGGCCTAAAATTTACTATTTATGCTCAATACAAGAGAAAAAGTAGACAAGACAAATAACACAAAAGAGAAGGCCATATCTGGCTAAATATCTGTAAGCAGTGGCTGCATGGTGTAATGGATAAGGGCGCTGCCTCTGACAAAGGAGACCAGAGTTCAAATCTCAGCTCTGTCTGTTCAGTAGGCCAGCACCTATTTAGTAGGAGACCTTAGGCAAGTCTTCCTAACACTGCTACTGCCTATAGAGCATGCCCTAGTGGCTGCAGCTCTGGTCCTTTGAGTCCGCCAGGAGAAAAGTGTGATATAAATGTTATTTGTCTTGTCTACTTTTTCTCTTGTATTGAGCATAAATAGTAAATTTTAGGCCAGCAATTTCAGGCCAGCTTCAGTTGGTATAGTGGTTAGTGTGCTTGTCCACCATACAGTGAGACCCAGGTTCAAATCCCAGCCAATGTAAGTTGGCTTTTATGCTACAAATCCTTAAAGGGAACCTAAACGGAGAAGGATATGGATTTTTCCTTTTAAAATAATACCAGTTGCCTGAATCGCCTGCTGATCCTGTGTCTCTAATACATTTAGCCACAGCCCCTGAACAAACATGCAGATCAGGTGCTCTGACTGAAGTCAGACTGGATTAGCTGCATGCTTGTTTCAGGGTGTGATTCAGCCACTATTGCAGTCACAAAGATCAGCTGGACTGCCAGGCAACTGGTATTGTTTACAGGAAACATCCATATCATTCTCAGTTAAGGTTCCCTTTAAAGGAGAACTGTAGTGAAAGGTATATGGAGGCTACCATATTGATTTCCTTTTAAGCAATAGCAGTTACCTGGCTATCCTGCAGATCCTCTGCCTCCAATACTTTTAGCCCTAGACCCTGAACAAGCATGCAGCAGATCTGGTGTTTGACATTTTTGTAAGATCTGACAAGATTAGCTGCATGCTTGTTTCTGGTGTGATTCACACTACAGTGGCTGGATAGTGTACTGGTTAAGGGCTCTGCCTTTGACATGGGAGACCAGGGTTTGAATCCTGGCTAGGTCAAGTACCTATTCAGTAAGGAGTTCAAGGCAAGACTCCCTAACACTGCAGGGTGGCCTCTTGAGCGTGTCCCTGTGGCTTGCAGCTCTTGAGCGCTTTGAGTCCGACAGGAGAAAAGCACTATACAAATGTTTGGATTATTATTATTACTGCAGCCAAATAGATCAGCAGGGCTGCCAGGCAACTGGTATAGCTTAAAAGGAAATCAATATGGCAGCCTCCATATACCTCTCACTACAGTTCTCCTTTAAGCAACCTAATGGTTCTATTGCATTGAGCATAAATGTTAAATTTTAGGCTAGCTTCACTTACTTCTGTAGTGGTACAGTGCTTAGGGTGACGTGCCCACCACACAGTGAGATCTGGGTTCGATTCCCAGCTATGGTATGATGTATACTCATGTATGTATCCCCAGCTATGGTATGATGTATACTCATGTATGTATTCCCAGCTATGGTATGATGTACCAGCTATGGTATGATGTATACTGGTTTTTAAAATAGTATAATTCCCTGGCAGAAGAGACCCTCCTCCCTCCGGTAGGAGGTGGAAGGAGGGAGGAGGCCAATTAAAATTTCCCTAGCAGAGTGTGTAGCAGCTGTCCCATAACTAATTAGTGTAGGTAGGCAAATGGTATAAAGGACCTTGCTTGGAGGAGGGTGGGTGGGTCCTCCAGCAGTGATGTGTATTTCACTCAATTAGGTGGGGCTCCAGGTATTAGAGCTTTTGAAACATGTTTTCTATCATTTTTCCAGTTGATAGAATTTTTTAAAACTTTGAAAGTTCGCCTCCCCATTGAAGTCTATTGCGGTTCGCGAATTTTTTCGCGAACCGAACCTTTCGCGGAAGTTCGCGAACCTAAAATCGGAGGTTCGGCCCATCTCTAGTTAGTACAGTGTAGTTCTTTAATTTGTTCTGCAAAATTCTCTTAAATTCTGCAAAATCATTTAGCCTTTATAGTTAGTGTTTTTATTCACCGCTCGTATCTTCCATCCTTTTCTTTTCCCCGATGTCTTTGGAAACCACATTCAGTCAGGCTTTAAATTATCTGGCACACTCTCCTTTCTTCTTCCTCTTTGTGATGAAAACATTGTTTCTTTCTTTTTTTTTTTTTTTTTTTTTGTGCCTTTCCCAAAGCTTTCTGTAATCACTTTTTTTCTGCTGGTTACATTTTGGATTACATTATTTTTATTGCCCAGCGGGGTCATTTTAACATTTGCGGTGGCAAGTGTTATCACGCTGCTTCTTTTTACCTTTTAGCTCTTTGCCATTTTATTACGCTGTGTGTGGCTGCGCGAATCTGCTCAAACAACAGCCCTGCTCGGAGAATAAAGGTATTTATTCCAATTAAATTCAGGATTACTGCTTATTGTATCAGGCTGAACTCTTCACGAAAGGTGCTATTTTTAATTCACTTATTTTCTTCCGGGTCTGCCGTAGAAAGGATCACAAAGCACTATAAAGATATCCGCTAGTCAACATGAAATCGAATCAAATCAAGGTCCATAACTCTGGACTTCTGTGTGTCATGTAGGAAAGCTGTAGTGTTAGAGGACTCTACTTTCCAATGCTTCTAACACCCATTTTAAAGTCAAAAATGAAAAATCATAGGATGTCCATATACAGTACATCACTTTGAATTCATCATATAACCCATTAGTAATTAACTGATGCATTTACATACTGTATATTCCTGCGTATAAGACTACTTTTTAATCCTTGAAAATCTTCTGAAAAGTAGGGGGTAGTCTTATACGCTGGGTGTCATTGATGCCGGGTGATACGCCTTATCCTGTTACCGCCTCTCAGATCTCCCTGCTGAGGGAGCACAATCTATTCTTTCATACCGCTCTGATAAACAGGTAGACAAGGAGAGCGGACCAGTCTACTTAACCTTTTCGGGACCGCCTCTATGAGATCCTACGCCGCACTTGTGGCTGTTCTAGCCTGATGCGGTGTAGGATCTACGCCGGCCCGCAGTTTCCGCTCCCGACGCGATCGTGCACACCCGGAGGAGGAGATTAAGCTGTCATATGACAGCCGACATCTCCCCCCAAATGATCAGCAGCCATCGCGTATGGCTGCTGATCACATGATCACTACGATCGCCGTCGGATCGTAGTGATCAGTTTGACAGCTGCGGCGGCAGGGGGGGAAAGAAGAGGATCCACTCCCCTTCCTGCCGTTCCAGCGACGATCGGCACCCCCTCCACTCTGGCTGGCATCTCTGCTCCGTCTGACGTCATCAAGCCGCGACCCGGAACTGATTGTCAGACAGAACGGAGATGCTGGCTGGAGAAGAGGGTCCCGTGCGGCTCATCGCTGGAGCCTGGAAGGTAAGTGAAGGCTGCTGGCAGAAGGGGGGGCCCAGGCCACCATGGGGGGACACAAATCCAGGCAGCCACAGATGGGATCCAGCCCCCTGACCCCCCCAAACGCGCGCACCCCCTTCCCGTGCAAAAAGCCTGGTCCTTAAGGGGGGTAGGTGGCCGGTCCCGAAAAGGTTAAGGAGAGTTGACCAGTGCAACAAGTCAATTGACTATATACTGGGTAACACATACAGTACAGCACCAGTACATGATTTTTTAATTTTAATTTAAATTTCATTTGGTGTGCGTTGGAAGAGGGGTAGTCTTATACGGCGAGTACATCCCAAACTCTATATTTTAACTGCAAAAGTTGGGGGGTCGTCTTATACACCCAGTCGTCTAATACGCCGGAATATACGGTATATATGCCTTATATATCATTTCGAGTGCACCTGAAATGAGAGAGAAGTGGAGGCTAACGTATGTATTTCCTTTTAAACAATGAAAATTGCTTGGCTGTGTTTTTGACTCTCTGCCTCCAAAAATTTTAGGCTTAGACCTTGAGGAAGCATGCAGATCAGGTGTTCCTGATTGAAATCTGACTGGATTAGTTACACGCTTGTTTCACATGTATGATTCAGACACTACAACAACCAAATAGATCAGCAGGACTGCCAGGCAACTGGTATTGGTCGAAAAGAAATTAATATGGCAGTCTTTATATCCCTCTCAGTGTATGTGTCCTTTAAAGAGACTCTGAAGCCTTAATAAAAATTGCTTTTTTCCTTATATATAGCAGGGGCATGTTTGCCCCTGCTAAAACGTCGCTATCCCGCGGCTGAACGAGGGTCCTTTCCCCTCCAAATCCCCCCCTGCAAAATCACGACCAACTTGGTCGTAGATTTTGCTACCCCTGTGCACTTCCGTGTGAGGCAAAGCTATGAGCTGCAGCCCTGCCTCACACGCGTCTATCAGCGGCTGATCTCCGCCTCTCCCCCGCCCCTCTCAGCGCAGGCAGACTGAGAGGGGCGGGGGAGAGGCGGAGATCCGCCGCTGATAGATGCGTGTGGGGCAGGGCTGTAGCTCATAGCCCGGCCTCACACGGAAGCGCTCCCCGGGCAGCACAGGGGGGATTTGAAAGGGGGGAAAGGACCCTCGTTCAGCCATGGGATAGCGGCGTTTTAGCAAGGGCACACATGCCCCTGCTGTATATAAGGAAAAAGCCATTTTAATTATGGCTTCAGACTCTCTTTAAAGAATATCTGAACTGATATGTGACTTGATGTGATAAACATAGGTACGTATAGTACCTGTCCTACTAAGAAATTGCCTTAGACCCTTTTTCCTGCACTACAAGTGAAAAACAAAAAAAGAGCTTTTATCTCTGCTAATGAGATTGTTGACCAGCTTATTGAATACAGTCCAGTGTCCTGAAAAGTAAATAAAAGCTCAAACACGTTTGTTTGGCTAAGGAAATCCTGCTAATAACATTTTAGAGCAAATCCATTTAAATGGTTATGACTTCTGTATGTTTTACAGCTGAATAAGTTTACATCAGGCTGTCATCGATACTATTTCGATTAGAGTCTTAAAAAGATGCAACCCTTAAACAGCAAATAAAAACATGAGACTGAGTTTTATGCAACTGATGTTCTATTTACCATAAGTACTACTCATACAATTAACTCTCTCATATTTTTATTTTCAACTTAGGTTTGCTGCACCGTTTATGAGGACAACTTATAGTCCGTAGGATGCTGAAGCAGAGATTCAGGGGGAAGACTTGAGAGCAAAAAACAAGATGTAGTCAGGAACAAGCTGAGAGATCAGGGCAGGCGGAAGACAAGTTCATTGGAGTTGCAACAAGCAGAAGGTCAGGACTGGTGGCTAGCAGGCATTACCGGAGAACCCGGCTATAGGTCAAGGCAAGGTGGCAAACAAACGAGTCAGATAATGTGAAACATGGGCAATCAGGAGGTCCAGTGGTCTCACATTACTCAGCAGCTGAAGAAGTCACAGCAAGATGCTGCAGTGTCTCAGAGGCTTTCAAATGTTTAAAAGAACACTGAAGTGATTTATAAAAAAAAAAAAAGAAGAGGTCATATATTCACCTATAAAGTGGAGGTTCTAGATCCCCTAGAGCCTTTTCGGCATCACTTTACATCCTTGGTCCCCCATTCCCTTCACCCCCATATGAAGCTATTCAACCAACTGGTTGAATATGCACTTGGGGATCATCAGAAGGCTTTGGAAGCACTGGTGTGTGAGTGCTTCCCAAGATGGGCGTCTCCGTACTGTGCATGCTATTAAGGCCGGATTCTGGAAACGCCACAAAGGCCCGGTCTTTAGGCGGCTGCAGCCCAAGGGGGCTCCTGGATGTGAAATTGGGGTTGCTACACATAAAAGAGAAGACTGCAAATGGGAAGCAACACATGAAAAAGGTGAGATGATGCCCAAGGGCGTGGTATGTGAAAGAAAGTAGCTACAGTAAATGGATGTGACACATGGAAGAGGGGGCTGCACATGGAATGGGAGGGGCGCTGCTGCACATGGAAGGGGAGCCACCACATACTTGGCCTATGGGCAGAAAAAAGTATACATCCAGCCTTTGCTTGAGCACCCACTAATGCATAGACACTCATAGTACAGAGGGAGCACTTAGAGACACAAGTGCATCAAAAGCCTTCCAAGGAGGTAGCAAAATTCAATGGCGGAATGAGTAAACAGAGAGAGGACTGGGAGATCTAGAGCATACATGTCAAACTCCGGCCCGTGGGCATAAATCTGGCCCTCAGAGCAATTAAATTTGGCCCCCAAGTGGTTTCTCCAGTTTGCATTATGTTTGGCCCACTCTAGACAACCAGGAAAGCTATATTGGATGTGAAGCCCTAGATCACCAGGTAATCCATATGGGGGAGGTAGGGGGAAAGCGGCTGAACACTAGGGAACTGCATAAGGGAGGGAGGGAGGGGACCCCTAGACACCAGGGAACTGTTTAAAGGGACGGAAGGAAGGGAGGACCATTAGATACCAAGGAACTGTACAGGGGTTAGAAGAGGGCCATTAGACACAAGAGAACTTTATAAGGGAGTAAGGTGGCAACAAGTAGTTCAATGTTGGCCCACTTTGTATTAGAGTTTGACACCCCTGATCTAGAGCCTTCGCTCTCTGTAGATGAGTATCTGACTTTCTTTTCTTTCCAGATCACTTCAGATTTGCTTTAAGTGAACATGAGGCTTCATGTGTGTGCACAGATACACTTGCACACAATATGCATGTGGATTTGCACAAAAGGCCACCACGGCCCCTGGTGCGTGGGAACTTGCATGCAGCCCAGCGATCGCTGCCAAACAGGTCATGACTCTTATTCAACACATGGTCACTTTTATGGTTCCTTCAACAACTTGACTGTCAAAGTTTGCCAGACCTTCATTGGTATGCTGTGCTTTCATTTTCAGGGATTAGCTGTAACTGAGACAAAAATAAATGGGGAAAAAACACCATTCAGTTTAAAGCTAATCTGTTACATGTACATCCATCTGACTTGCTTCTTATTCATCGATGTTTCTGTCTAGCTCTACAAATTAGCCTAATCCTAATGTTTGCCTAATTTATTTAGGATCACATAGCCAGAACTCGAGGGTCATTTATTTCGAATAAAACGGATTTCAATATTTACGCTGAATAAATTTTAAATGGCAGGGGATAAATCCCAAAGTTAACACTGTCTTTCAATAATTGTTAAATACTGTTTGCACTGGATACATTTGTGGGTTTTTTTTTTAACAATGTTGACACAGTCTCATCCCCAATGGCAGATACATATTTCATTCCCACAATGTTCAATAGATTTGAGGAAAAGATTTACGGTTTAGCCATGTGTGTAATTCTTTTTAAATATTGTCAGATGTAGCGAATACAGTTAGTGTACTGTGATAATTAGGTCCCGGAAGTATCTGTGACTTGTTTATAGGAACGGTGAAAACTTTGGCAAAAGTGAGGCTTAAAGCTGAACTCCGCTTTCATTGAAAACTGCTACAAACTTGCATTGGTGCTCCATAAGAATTCTGGTCATTTAAAGGGTTACTTCACTCAGAGCAGATTCTAGACTTTCTGTTGCCTGAAGCAAACTTTGGAGCATTATCATATATACCTCATATCATATATATCTCTCCCCCATATAAACCCATCTCTGGTGAGAGGTCACCATGGCCAGTTGGAGTTGAAGCTTTGGCACGTGACCAGTTAGGCAGGAGTGCTGGTGCCAGACTGGCCAATCACAGCCACCTGCTGCTCTTTTGCTAACCTATCAGCTGTCACTGCTATCGATCGAGTGCTGTGATTGGCCTGCGTTCTGCCCACAAGACCATAAGCATCAGTTAGCAAAAGTAGCAGTGGGTGGCACCCCTGCTTGATTGCTCGTGGCAGGTGCCACCGGTTCAATGAGGACTGGGACTTGGGGATGCATAGATGATGAGGGTAGTATGTGTGCCAGGAAAGTGGGTGGGAGAGCAGAGAGGAGGCAGGCGCCAGGTGGCTCAAACGGTTTGTCCAAATGTATCACCCCCTAGATTTTGAATCAATTGATTCAGGTGGCTTCATGGTAGGTCCGCCCCTAACTTCATTCAATTTAAAAATTCTATAAAACAAACTGTATGTTATCACTACACAAGCCATTTTGTGACGGAATGCTAATAAATATTATCTTTAAACTTCATACAAGTCATCCAAAATCTTTTTGGAAGATTTTTGGAATTGGAAACCATGGCAGCAGTATATGACTTGGTGTAACTGACACCCAGAATCCTCCTTTCTCTTTTTGCTTCATTGGTTCATAGTTCGTCACATTCATTCCACAGTACACATGCTAGATTAAACTCGGTTTTGACAGCCAATAACAACCGCCTCTGCCAAGAATCTAGAGTATGTGTACGGTGATCCCAAACACATGGCATTTTGATGAACGATCTGCCTGTTGGATCATCTCAACCGAGCACTGACCAAGGGTATTTATTGTTCTCCCCACTTACCCTGCCCACTCTGTGATGCTCCCTTGGAGCTCCTCCTCCCCACATAGCAGCAGAATGTGTTGGTAGCCTGTAGGCTAGAGAAGGTCTCTACAGCCTTGGCCACACACTGACACCCGATCCCTGCAGGGTGACATGCCTCGTATGTATGGTTTCTATATGGCCACAGGAATGATGATGGGTACATATTGGCACTTATACAGGACAGTTGCTCCTATCTCACTAGTTGAGAGAATCATGGAAGACACATTTCACAATGAAACCAGCAGAGAGATAGAGCAGTGACCTGGGAAATGACGAGTAATCACTGATGCCTATGCATTAGAGTTTGTAAAAATCTTTAAAGGAAAGCTGAAGTAAAAAAAAAAAGATCTAATGAGAAAAAAGTATTGTATAGTCTTAATCCTAAACAGGACTTTACAGAAATCCAACGTTGGTATTTTGGGTTTTAAAATCTAAAAATCCAGGTTTCTGAATTTGTATTATCTTAGGTGAATGATATTTTTTTTCACATTTTACAGCTCCATAAAAACAAATCTTGAACTGCTGACTTTTTTTTTTATCTGTTCCCTGCACTAAAGGTGCATACACATGATTAATGGTTGTCACCCAAAGTGGTCAGGACTCAATACTGGCACAGCAACTGCTGTTAAAGGATACCCAAAGTGACGTGTGACAGGATGAGATAGACAGGGTATGTACATTGCCAAGCACACTTATAACTATGCTGTGTTCCTTTTTTTTCTCTCTCTCTCCTGAAAGAGTTAAACATCAGGTATGCAAGTGGCTGACTCGGCCCTGACTCAGACAGTAAGTGACTACAGTGTGACCCTCACTGTTAGGAAATTCCAACTATAAAATGCTTTCCTAGCAGAAAATGGCTTCTAAGAGCAGGAACGAGATAAAAAGGTTCAATAGTTCATAGATTTTTAGCTCTGGCATACTTCAATGAATGTGTCATTGAGCAAAAACAATAAAATAGTTAAAACTTAAAAAGTAGATTTAAACATAAAATAAACCTGTGGAATATCTTAAAAAGTCATTTTTAGGAGACGGAAGATAGATACAATCGTTTATTTAATTAGTTTATTTCGGCTTTGGGTGTCCTTTAACACCACTGGTGCTGCTTCAGGTCACATAACCACATTTATGAAACAGAGTTTCTAGTTGCAGAAGCCTAAACTGACACACACCATTGTCATTTGGCCATTCTGTTTTTTCGAGTGATCAGATTGTATATTACGAACTGCGCACAGAGTTGGGTCTTCGAACCAGAATTGTAGGCAGAACTGCTATCCTGGTCCAGCGCAGAACTTTGTGATAGAATTTTTAATCTCTGCATAAGTTTCTTGATTTACCCTTTCCAGCCACCCCCCTTGGGCAGCAGCGGTTGTAGGCCCAGGACTGTGCAGCCTTTCCAGAAACCTGAACCTGCACATTGAGCAAAAGTGCAGGGTGTAACAATAGCCCTTGCAACCCCCATGCCTGCAGGAAAGAAAGGGGTGTACTTTGGGGTTCGACTTCTCCTCCTTCTCCCCACCCGCATGTAGAGTAGCGCAGAGAGTGGTGCAATATTTACCTGCTCCTCCGGGTCTCGATGCTTCACAGTCACTCATTCTTTACTGTCATTTTCTAGCTCCTGATCACATGACTGATGCGAGTCACGTGATGGGAGCCTTAGGATGGCAGCACAGACTGTGTACTGTGAAGCATGGAGGAGACCCGCAACACTGGAGCAGGTAAATATTACACCGCTCCCTGTGCTATGGTGGGAGGAGGTTTTAAGTGGTGGCCTAAAACCCAGGGGGCCCCATGCTATCTTTAATAATAGAATTTCTCAGATTTCAGAGAGGACCCTGAAGGAAAACAAGAGCTGTCACCTAACCACAGGAGATGCTCTCAACCACCTATGGATTACCAGCAAAACATATACTGTACATGTGACTGATATGACTCCCGGGAACTATATTATCATATGTTGAGAAAACTGCTCAGTGAGTGTGCTTATATGGACCGTAGATTGCTCAGGGCTCTGACCATAGGACCTCGGTTGTGGTACCCTTATAGTCTCTCGATATCTTTACAGCCCAATTCTTCACATAACCTTCCCATTGGTTCTTGCAGCATTGCTGACGCTAGTAGTAATTTCCAGCTAAAAGCTCTGGAAATAACTTCAGTTTAGTGATAATGCCTTTCATTTTCAACCAAGTTTGTGAAGACTTTTTTTTTATTGTTCCAGCTGCTATCTTCCATTTACAAATCATCAATCGCTGGAATGTGATGTTCTGTACTGTAGACCATATTCACCAGGCTAATCGAGGCAGTTAAGGCAATGTTAACTTCACATTAATGCAAATCCGTAATTCACAAAGCTTATTATAGAAATGTTAAGTGATCTCTGAACAGCTGTCCCATCTGATAACATCTTCATGATTGCTCATTAATCATTAGCTTCTCATTCTCAGAGATTGGCCATGATCTCTTACCTACTAATCTGTGATTAAAGCCAAATTCCAGGTTCCTGTCAGAATCCCTTCTGATCAGGCCCCCTTCTCAATTAACAATGTCCAAAGAAAAGCATATTTATCAAATGCGGTGCACCTAAACAATCCTCTGTAAAAATGGCTTTACAATGGCTCCATCAGAAATGTCCTAAGTGAAAACCCATAATCCTCCTGGGTGCACTGTCTAAATTCAGGTTGGGAACAGGACCTCAGTGCAGAAAACCACCCCCATGTGGGGTTTCTCCCCATCCCAAAAAGTATACTGGCAAGTTAATCAATACCCTCAAAATTGGCCTAAAGCCTTGAATACACAGATGGATCTCAGCCTAGGTGAGTCAGTCGGGGGGTCTTTCTGTCAAGAATCTACTGTGTACAGCCTTCACGATGTACTGCTAAGAGATCCGGAGTGCTGAATCATCTCAGCCGATTGCATTGCCCCCTGATAACCCTTCCTGCCGTCATCCCTCCTCCCCTTTCCACAGCAGCAGCCTCCCAATGCACCTTTACAGAACTCGGCCCTGAACCATTGTCCGAGGCATCGAGTACTGATCCCTATGGATGACATTTTCTATCTATGCTCAGGGGCATAATAATGGATGCCTGGGCCCCTCTGCAAACCAAATGATCCCTGGCCCTCCTGCACGCCCCGCACAGAGTGCAGTGGAGCTTTGTGTCTTTATTTACTCACTACTGCATCACATCTCCACTTCCTCCCGGCAGCCTAAGGCACTCACTCTGCATGTAAAACAAAAGAGAGCAGAGTGCCTAATATAGTGTAGTACATTAGTGCACCAAAGGGTATGGGAATTGTTGGATTGATAGTATACTTAGAAGTCAGGGTTACCTCCAAAGTAGCCACTGTGAAGGCCAGGGATTTACCATAAGGCACTGTAGGCACATGCCTACAGGCACCTGATGATGGAAAGGCTTCTCCTTCCCCTCTTTGAGCATCTGCCTCCCTCCTTCCTTCTGTAGAAGCCTGATGAGAGTGTAAAGAGGCTGGATAGGGCTCTGTCTCTGACACAAGAGACCTGGGTTCGAATCTCGGCTCTGCCTGTTCAGTAAGCCAGCACCTATTCAGTAGGAGACCTTGGGCAAGTCTCCCTAACACTGCTACTGCCTATAGAGTGCGTCCTAGTGGCTGCAGCTCTGGCGCTTTGAGTCCGCCAGGAGAAAAGCGTGATATAAATGTTCTGTGTTTGTCTGTGTTTGTTACTCACCCAGAGTTCGGTATTCCACTGATTCAGTCAAAAGCACGTTAAGCTACTTAATACTGATTATTCAGTTCTTCTGGTTACCTAATACTAAAGGGCACCTGTAGCTACCTAATACTTGGGGGCACCTCTAGCTACCAAATATTGAGGGTACTTCTAGCTATCTAATACTAAGGGACACCTTTAGCTACCTGTGACAGGCAAGGTAAGTAAGAAAGAAGTTACAGCCAGCACACTTGCGGTGCAGTTTGGTTGGGGTTTGTAGGTTGATTGAGGGCAAAGACTAAGGTGCCAGGACACGGGCCTATAGGCTTCTGTGAGGTAAATCCGGGCCTGGTGAAGACAGTAGCAATATGAAGGTCTATGTGCGCTAGGTGCCTCCGTGAGCTCTCTGGCACTGGCAGGTGGTGTTGTGACGTCTGTGTTTGTGTTCCGCTAGCATCTGCACTCACTCATGGCAACCTGCTACATCGTGCAACTGCCACGACTGTGCTGATGCTTAAGAGGGGTGGGCTGATGACATGACTTTCTCATCGCCCAGCCCAAGGAGGCAGCCTCAATTGCATCACCCAGCATGCTGCTCTCTGCCTATGGGTGCCACCTGCCAGTCTGCCAAAATCTGGCCCTGACTGCACAAATACTCTGCTAGGTGAGTGGGAATAGGACAGGGCTCCCCACACCCCTTCACCACCATTACAAGGGCTATTGTTATGCCCCTGTCTGTGTGTACACCTACTTAAAACTATGGTAGTGGCATTAGACTAAGACTGTGTTAGGAATTAGATTGTGAGCTCCTCTTAGGACATTTGTGGGGATGGAGGCGCCCAAAATGTAAAGATAGTGTTTTTTTCTACTGACATCTAAAAGTTCATTCTTTTACCTCTCCAGATGACTGGTCACCTCAGCTCAATACAAAGTGCTTTATAATGGTGTGTATAAAGTCTATCTGTGTTTTGGATTAAAACATCTCCAGTTGAACTGGTGTCCTATCTTCTAGAGAGGAAGTAGAAAACCTCTTTTGAACTTTTAGACATCAATAAAATAAAACCCCTTTCTTTGGCGCATACATCCCCACAAATTTCCATTCAGACCTCTTTTGGAGGTAATAGTTTTTTCTGAGACTACAAATTTAGGAGTGTGACCACCCGGCATCAGACAGGACCAGGAAAGCTGAGCAGGGATGGTTTATTCCCCGTAAGCCTGTATGGTGGTTGCAGGGATCTGCGCTTAAAGGGACCCTGAGCAGTGCCCAAAAAAGAAAATCTGGACTTACCTGGAGCTTCCTTCGGCCTCCGGTAGCCCACGAGGTCCCCTGGCACCCCCTTGGTCCCTTCCGTGGTCCCGCTGGTGGCTTCGGTAATCGCCCAACCTTGGCTGAAGTCGCGTGTGCATGAACCCAGCGCATCATCACGTAGGTCGCCGTAAGTAACCTGCTCACGCTTGGTTCTCGCACACATGACTTCAGCCAAAGTCACCAAATTACTGCAGCCGGCAGCGGGAGCATGGAAGGCATCAAGAGGATGCCGCGGGACCTCATGGGCTACGGTGAGCTGGAGGAAGCCCCAGATAAGTCCAGATTTCCTTCTTTTGCACTGCTCAGGGTCCCCTTAAATGTAAATAATTACTCCAATACCTAACGATACTGCACTATTGGGCTCCTGGCCTTTCTGCTCATCACCTCGGTGTTCCGGAGTACGAGCCTACAACAGGAGACACCAAAACCTTTCCACATCCTCTTAGGAAAGTCAGTGACATGACTGATAGGGAGTGCTGCAGAAGATGTCAGCACTACATAAATACATTATAATAACTTTCCATATTTTTTTCCGTGGCTCCCAGGAAATGACAAGCTCGGTATTCTGGGACAAGTACACAATCCTCTACTGCTTTCCACATCACTTTTTTCTGACATGCCTCAAGTGAGTTGTTGATTAAAACGTAATCAACAACATCTGGGTCACATTAAAGGAATAAGCACAATCTTTCTCCTCCAGTTTAAACTCACAGGTTTCGCTCACTGCTCAAGGCTGTCTGGACTGATTTGCTCTCATTTATAGTGTAAATACCAGTTTGTCTACAATGACCAGTATGAAGAATGTCTTTCTGTCAACACCATGTGGTGAGCTTCATGAAGATGTTTACTTGTGCATCTATCAAACACACAGAACCCACAAACAGAAGCCTGTCGCTATACTTGTGGATGTTGCCTGGAAACTGACCTAGAAAATGTAACCAGGCACAGCTCAAAACCGAGAGGGGAGGAGTTTGCAGTCATGGGGTTTCATCTAGATAGAAAAGGGGTGTCAAACAAATGCCAACCTTGTTGTGTAGTGGCCCTTTACTGTTTCAGTTTCCGGTTACATTAATTTGAGGTTTTAACCCTTTGATTGGATAATTTTCACTGTTTGAACATGCTTCACTATTTGATATGCTTCACTGTTAGACTAGTGGTTAGGTTCTCTCCCGTTGGAGCCCGTCACCGCCGTGGGAGAGTCTAGTAGGGATAATTTGTGCACAACTTATGCTGAAGCTAACGCCCCCTTTACTGTACCTGTTTTGAATATAAGGTGTGTAATATGCCCGTTATTCAAGCTCTGCATACTTGTGCAGGTAGTCAATTCAGGTGCAGCGTCTGTTTGGAAGCGCTGCCATTTCCTTCTGCTGTACAAAACTTAAGTATACTTCAGGCTAGCTGCCTCCATGGGTGTCAGCTTGCATTCAGATTTTAGAATTTAGATTAGTGTTAGCACATAATTTGCATCTGATTTGTATTCAAGGTGTGTATGAAGCCTCAAGGGGCTGGGCCTATCTCAGGAGCTTTCACTTCACTTGCAGCCTGTGAGCGCTGCCCATTGCTTGCTGTCTTTTGAACAAAGGCCTGAATTTGAACAGCAATTTTGGATGTTGAAGTTAACGGGGCCAGAATTCAGACATCAACCTTAGTTCTGATGAATCCTCTTTGGTTAAAGGGAACCGAGCACTATTTTTAGCACCCAGGGCAAATCAACAGCACTTTAAAAATGCATGCTGACAATGTGGCTCATTAATTAAAATAAAACCCTTCCATTTTACCTCTTCTTTTTACATTTAAAAGTTTAGCAGAAATGTCAGACTGACAAGGAGTGATGTCATTTTATTGCACACATTAGTAGAGAGCAAACAAAAGCTTTCATCAGCAGAAAGGGTTTGGGGGAGAAAATAGGCCACTGTTCTTCAAACCGTTCAGAGAAGTCACACATGCTATCTTTACACCTGTCCCTGGGTAAATAAAGGCAGCTAGAAGGGGAGGGGGGAGCATGACAGCTCCTATAGCTATTAGAAACCAAGAGAACCTGCAGGGGAAAAAAAGTGTTTGATTCCCTTTAAGCATATTGCTAAACTGTAGAGGCTTATTTTGTTTAAGAAAAAGTGGAGTTTCAGTTTAAATATATGTCAGTGTCATTAAAAATTTTATACATTTATAGCAACAAAAATAATCCATAGGATGTCGTAGAACAATGGACTTCATTGTTATTGGAAATGCTGTTACTCTGCTTATTCCTCATTTGCTTAAAGAGTCAGTTCCTTAATGCTATTTGACACATTAAAGGCAGTCTTTAACCTGTCTCACCTGCACTTCATTAAAATAGACTTCTCCGTATTTCTTAACAAATTGAAGAGGGACATCTAAACGGCTGCCAAAAGGGTCTTTTGATTTAACTAAAAAAAAAAAGAAAAGAAAAAAGACGAACGTTTCATTCAAAAATCTATCCGAAAACCATTCATCCTTCACATTTTCATTACTTACATTTTTACACAGTAAAAAAAATTAATATCAGAATTTTCTGCTACTTAAGATTACGATATGGGCAGACATAATTTCTGTATTTTTCATCACTCAACTTATAACAGGCTGGACGAGTGGATGTTCCTGCTGTATAATCAAAGTACTAAAAAGATTTCCCCACTTCAAAAGGTTTTTATAATTCAGACAGAATTCTGAGCAAAAAAATAAGTTAAAACTAAATAATTCTGTTATGGATATATTTAAAAATAATTAAACAGATGATCTCTATATAACCAGAACACAAATTTTCCTTTTTAAAACGGAAAGTATTTGCGATTATTCGGGTTGGCGTGAGCATTTGAGGTATCCCACAATGCATCACGGTTGAATATGCAGATCATCCCTTTGTTGGCCCTGTAAGCTAAACACACCTCTAGAACTGCTAGAATGCAATGATGTGTCAGCTTGTTAATGTTACAGAGCCACATTAATCCAACATGCATACAGACTGTTTCGGATTGGTTGATCCTCATTAGTGCATGGCATGGGTTATTATATAGATTGCCCAGTAAGCTCATGGTGAACCAGAACTCCTAGGAGTCTATAAAGAGACCAAAAAAAACCCACCTTACTAGAATGCTATGCAAAACAGAAGTTTGCCTTCTTAAAACAGAAGGTACTTGCTCTACTTACATAACATACATATTGTAATGTCCACATTTTGATTTCGATCATTTTAAATAGTAAATAACGGGAAAACTGTTCCAGGCATTTTCCATCTTTACTGCCACTGACTGAAGCCAATACTGATGTAATTTCCTCTCTTACTCTTTTTTTCTCATAGAAAGTACACTTTCATATCTAGCTTGCTTTGTAAACACATGTGAGCACCACAGATTGTTATTCAGCAGCATCTGCAGAGGGGTGAGGTGCATTTCCCTTCTTAGCCTCATGTCACACTGAATTGCCCTCAGCCAATCAGTGAGGAGCAGGAATGTGTGAGAGGAGGAAGCAAGCTTCCCTCTCCCTGCAATGTACCAGAAAGGAACCAAGCTGACAGATTTTATTACAGCAGAAACAATTATGATTATATTGGAATGCTGGCAATGCAGAGTCAGGATGTAGACTACATAATAAACACAGAGCAGTGGGTAAATGGAATTTGATTTTGTGGCTGACAATCCTGTTTTAAGATGCATACTCGTAAAGCTAGAAGTTGAAAAAGTGCTGAAAATACATACTAAATTAGTAAACAGGCGTAACAAATTCCAGTCATATGCACATTTTGCCAATAAAAGTCAGATATCAATGATTTACAAATGTTATTAACCTCCTTGCCAGTTATCCCGAGCTCAGCTCGGGGTAACCTGCGCAGGAGGATATCTCAGGCCCCGCTGGGCCGATTTGCATAATTTTTTTTCCCTACACGCAGCTAGCACTTTGCTAGCTGCGTGTAGGTCGCGATCGCCGCCGCTCGCCGCCGATTCGCTGCTACCCGCCGCGCCGAGCCGCCCCCCCCCCCCCCGCCCCAGACCCCTGCGCAGCCTGGCCAATCAGTGCCAGGCAGCGCTAAGGGGCGGATCGGAGTTCCCTCTGACGTCACGACGTCTATGACGTCGGTGACGTCATCCCGCCCGGTCGCCATGGCGACCGGGGAAGCCCTGCAGGAAATCCCGTTCTCAACGGGATTCCCTGCATACTCTGATCGCCGAAGGCGATCGGAGTGGGTGGGGGGATGCCGCCGCTTAGCGGCTATCATGTAGCGAGCCCTGGGCTCGCTACATGATTTAAAAAAAAAAAAAAAAAAAAAGTGCGACGCTGCCTCCTTGCCGGATTTTTTAGACCGGCAAGGAGGTTAATGATAGTCAGATATTATTATTTTTATTATTATTATTATTATTATTATTATTATTATTATTACAGGGAGTGCAGAATTATTAGGCAAGTTGTATTTTTGAGGAATAATTTTATTATTGAACAACAACCATGTTCTCAATGAACCCAAAAAACTCATTAATATCAAAGCTGAATATTTTTGAAAGTAGTTTTTAGTTTGTTTTTAGTTTTAGCTATTTTAGGGGGATATCTGTGTGTGCAGGTGACTATTACTGTGCATAATTATTAGGCAACTTAACAAAAAACAAATCTATACCCATTTCAATTATTTATTTTTACCAGTGAAACCAATATAACATCTCAACATTCACAAATATACATTTGTGACATTCAAAAACAAAACAAAAAAAAATCAGTGACCAATATAGCCACCTTTCTTTGCAAGGACACTTAAAAGCCTGCCATCCATGGATTCTGTCAGTGTTTTGATCTGTTCACCATCAACATTGCGTGCAGCAGCAACCACAGCCTCCCAGACACTGTTCAGAGAGGTGTACTGTTTTCCCTCCTTGTAAATATCGCATTTTATGATGGACCACAGGTTCTCAATGGGGTTCAGATCAGGTGAACAAGGAGGCCATGTCATTAGTTTTTCTTCTTTTATACTTTTTCTTGCCAGCAACGCTGTGGAGTACTTGGACGTGTGTGATGGAGCATTGTCCTGCATGAAAATCATGTTTTTCTTGAAGGATGCAGACTTCTTCCTGTACCACTGCTTTAAGAAGGTGTCTTCCAGAAACTGGCAGTAGGACTGGGAGTTGAGCTTGACTCCATCCTCAACCCGAAAAGGCCCCACAAGCTCATCTTTGATGATACCAGCCCAAACCAGTACTCCACCTCCACCTTGCTGGCGTCTGAGTCGGACTGGAGCTCTCTGCCCTTTACCAATCCAGCCACGGGCCCATCCATCTAGCCCATCAAGACTCACTCTCATTTCATCAGTCCATAAAACCTTAGAAAAATCAGTCTTGAGATATTTCTTGGCCCAGTCTTGACGTTTCAGCTTGTGTGTCTTGTTCAGTGGTGGTCGTCTTTCAGCCTTTTTTACCTTGGCCATGTCTCTGAGTATTGCACACCTTGTGCTTTTGGGCACTCCAGTGATGTTGCAGCTCTGAAATATGGCCAAACTGGTGGCAAGTGGCATCTTGGCAGCTGCACGCTTGACTTTTCTCAGTTCATGGGCAGTTATTTTGCGCCTTGGTTTTTCCACACGCTTCTTGCGACCCTGTTGACTATTTTGAATGAAACGCTTGATTGTTCGATGATCACGCTTCAGAAGCTTTGCAATTTTAAGAGTGCTGCATCCCTCTGCAAGATATCTCACAATTTTTGACTTTTCTGAGCCTGTCAAGTCCTTCTTTTGACCCATTTTGCCAAAGGAAAGGAACTTGCCTAATTATGCACACCTGATATAGGGTGTTGATGTCATTAGACCACACCCCTTCTCATTACAGAGATGCACATCACCTAATATGCTTAATTGGTAGTAGGCTTTCGAGCCTATACAGCTTGGAGTAAGACAACATGCATAAAGAGGATGATGTGGTCAAAATACTCATTTGCCTAGTAATTCTGCACTCCCTGTATTGATTTATAAAGCGCCAACCTATTCCGTGGCGCTGTACAAAGTAAGAGACAAACATGGGGTACATAATACAGACAATGGTGTACACTAATAAACAAGATACATAATCAGTGACAAAATACAAAAAATGATACAGCATACAGAATACAAAATACAGAAGTGGCAATGACAGTGATAAAAGTAACATGATGAATAAAATGTATAATGATTTCCAAGACACAAAAGGGGGAGAGAGATATCAGTGACATGTATATACTATCAGAAGTAGGCCGATACTAATGACATGCAGATATCCCCAATGACAGCAAATAATACTAACGGTAGTCTTTTTTTTTTTTTTGCTTATTGTTTGAGATTAAAAAAATGCGAATTGCGGAGCCCCAGCCGAGTGGGGCTTCGCACCCTGAGCTATACCAGCCCGCATGGTCCATGGTATGGGGGGGGCTCCAGGGGGAGGGGCGGCCAAGCCTGCCTCCCCCCCCCCCCCCCAGAGCCCTTGTCCAATCCATGGACAAGGGGCTCTTCCTCGCCCTCCTTGCCCCAGGTGGAGGCGGCTGCGACATGTATAAATACATGTATTAACATATATCTATATATACATCTATCTATCTATCTATCTATCTATCTATCTATCTATCTATCTATATATATATATATACATATATATATACAGGATCTTCTCAAAAAATTAGCATATCGTGATAAAGTTCATTATTTCCTGTAATGTACTGATAAACATTAGACTTTCATATATTTTAGATTCATTACACACAACTGAAGTAGTTCAAGCCTTTTATTGTTTTAATATTGATGATTTTGGCATACAGCTCATGAAAACCCAAATTTCCTATCTCAAAAAATTAGCATATTTCATCCGACCAATAAAAGAAAAGTGTTTTTAAAACAAAAAAAGTCAACCTTCTAATAATTATATTCAGTTATGCACTCAATACTTGGTCAGGAATCCTTTTGCAGAAATTACTGCTTCAATGGCATGGAGGCAATCAGCCTGTGGCACTGCTCAGGTGTTATGGAGGCCCAGGATGCTTCGATAGCGGCCTTAAGCTCATCCAGAGTAGTGTTGGGTCTTGCGTCTCTCAACTTTCTCTTCACAATATCCCACAGATTCTCTATGGGGTTCAGGTCAGGAGAGTTGGCAGGCCAATTGAGCACAGTAATACCACGGTCAGTAAACCATTTACCAGTGGTTTTGGCACTGTGAGCAGGTGCCAGGTCGTGCTGAAAAATGAAATCTTCATCTCCATAAAGCTTTTCAGCAGATGGAAGCATGAACCCACTTTTGAACCAGAAACAGCGGCAGAAGCGCCTGACCTGGGCTACAGAGAAGCAGCACTGGACTGTTGCTCAGTGGTCCAAAGTACTTTTTTCGGATGAAAGCAACTTTTACATGTAATTCAGAAATCAAGGTGCCAGAGTCTGGAGGAAGACTGGGGAGAGGGAAATGCCAAAATGCCTGAAGCCCAGTGTCAAGTACCCACAGTCAGTGATGGTCTGGGGTGCCATGTCAGCTGCTGGTGTTGGTCCACTGTGTTTTATCAAGGGCAGGGTCAATGCAGCTAGCTATCAGGAGATTTTGGAGCACTTCATGCCTCCATCTGCTGAAAAGCTTTGTGGAGATGAAGATTTCATTTTTCAGCACGATGTGGCACCTGCTCACAGTGCCAAAACCACTGGTAAATGGTTTACTGACCACGGTATTACTGTGCTCAATTGGCCTGCCAACTCTCCTGACCTGAACCCCATAGAGAATCTGTGGGATATTGTGAAGAGAAAGTTGAGCGACGCAAGACCCAACACTCTGGATGAGCTTAAGGCCGCTATCGAAGCATCCTGGGCCTCCATAACACCTGAGCAGTGCCACAGGCTGATTGCCTCCATGCCATTGAAGCAGTAATTTCTGCAAAAGGATTCCTGACCAAGTATTGAGTGCATAACTGAACATAATTATTTGAAGGTTGACTTTTTTTGTTTTAAAAACACTTTTCTTTTATTGGTCGGATGAAATATGCTAATTTTTTGAGATAGGAAATTTGGGTTTTCGTGAGCTGTATGCCAAAATCATCAATATTAAAACAATAAAAGGCTTGGAACTACTTCAGTTGCGTGTAATTAATCTAAAATATATGAAAGTCTAATGTTTATCAGTACATTACAGGAAATAATGAACTTTATCACAATATGCTAATTTTTTTTAGAAGATCCTGTGTATATATATATATATATATATATATATATATATATATATATATATATATATACACACATACACATACACATATATACACACACCATACACACACACACACACACACACACACACACACACACACACACACACACACACACACACACACACACACACATATTATACATGTATATTTATCAATATTTATTATTTTATTTTTTATGTATATACATTAATAAATGGCGCACAGAGACGCCGCTAAAGTGTTCAAAACGCTATTTTGCATTTTAATGTTAAAACGTTAAATAGCGTTTTAATATTAAACTGTAAAATAGCGTTTTACACACTAGCGGCGGCTCTGTGCGCCATTTTTTCCCGGCGCCATTTTTCTGCTCCCCAGACAACTGGTATGGTTTTTAAAATGAAATAAATATGGCAGCCCCATATCCCTCTCTCAGGTCAGCTGTCCTTTAAATTTTTGTATAAACTGCCTAAAAATGATTAATATTCTCTCTACAATCCTTGTTTTTACTGGTCGTTGTATAACTCATTTTTTTTTAATTAAAAATGATTTCTGAAATTTATTTCAAGAGTTTTACATTACATTTTTTAGTAAATTTAACCTTTCACTTGAAAAGCCAAGATTCAACTTTGATGAACAGTACTATACCGACAAGGTGGTGATGTCCTTAATTAAAATGTGGAGCTTTATCACACAATGAAAGGATGGACATTTAATCTTCTGAAAGTATAGAACCGACGGCTGAAGCGGTGAACTCTCGGACCCCGGAAAGTCCGGATTAATTGAAACCATGATGGATTCTGAATTGGACTATTTTTCATGGATTATACAACATTTACATGGTTACACAGACGTATGCTTGACAGTCAAAAAACGTATGAATACCTTCTCCTGAGGTGAATGAAGAAGCAACTGTTCCAGTGTTAAAATGTTAAACACCTTGCATCAGTATAAACGTTTTCCAATCATACAGTGGAATGAACGGTGGTATTCAACGATGGCTATTATCTAATAAGTGCATTAGCACAGTGCAGCTGATCCTTCAATGATCTCCGCCTGACCACCCCATGCATTTCTCACTCCCATGCATGCCTACAGGACTTCTCAAGAGCCGTCCCAATCCTATGTAACTCCACCGTCAGACTCGCCCCATCCTTCAACACCTTCAAGCAAGCCCTCAAAACACACTTCTTTAAAATGGCCTACCCCCCATCTAACACACTTTAACTCTCTCATCTGAGCTATGTCCTGTTAAATGCACCCCTCTGTCTTCTTACATTCCCCCATGTGTCCTCATATGTGTCCCTCTGTGTTCTTATATGTGCTCCCTGTGTCCCTCTGACCCCCCTCCTTTCCCCCATGGATCTGGTGGGCAGTGTGCATGCTGTGGCTTACCGCAAAATGACAGTACGGAGCGTAGATGTGAACCAGTAAGCCGCCGGGTGGTCCATGCTTTCAGCTGAAGCTCTCTCTCTCTCTTTGCTTCCACATAGGTCACCAATAGAGTTGTCCCTAACGGTTTGCACACAAACTTACTCGCGAGAACATCGCTGGTCGCGTTCGAACGTGAACTTTATGGCGAGTCCGACCTGACCCTATACTACATCATTGGGCTAAATTTTGACCCTTTACATCACAGTCAGCAGACACATGGCAGCCAATCAGGCTGCACTCCCTCCTGGAGCCCCCTCCCCCCTTATATAAGGCAGCAGCATCAGCCATGATCTCACTCTGTCTGCAGCTGTAGTTAGAGGAGGGAGAGTAACCTGCTGCAGAGATAGGTAAAGCTTAGTTAGGCTCTTGTAGCTTGCTCCTAGCTGATATTTGTTGTTGAAAAGCACCACAAAAAGAGCTCTTTTCAGAGCTAATGTTCTTGTGAAGTGTTTTTTTTTTGTGTGTGCCACTGACACTGCATTATACAGCCTTGTGTGTCGCAGCTGGCCCTTGCTAATTGCTATACTGTGCCAGGCCCAGCACATTCAGTGTATACCTTTCACTGGCACTGGACCTGTGTGTGTGACAGCGGCACATTGTATTGTGTAATACCAGTCCGTGCATACCTGTTACTGCACCTGTGATGGCACATTTGTATTATATACCAGCAGTCAGTGCATTCATTTTCACTGGACCTTTGTGTGTGACAGCTGCACATTGTATTGTGTAATACCAGTCCGTGCATATCTTTCACTGCACCTGTGTAACCGCACATTGTTGTACCAGCAGTCACCTTTTCACTGCACCTGTGTGACCGCACATTGTTGTACCAGCAGTCACTGCAACCTTTTCACTGCACCTGTGTAACCGCACATCGTATTAGTCAAGTCAGTGCATACCTTTCACTTCATCCCCCCCCAATATGGTCAAAACTAGACCCAGAGGCAGGCCACCTGGCAGGTCTGTTCGAGGTCATGCTGTCGTGATTTTGTGCGGCCCTCGACCAAAGTACAGTGTTCAGAATAAGGCACGTGCCATCAACCCCCAATATTGTCAGGACGTAGTTGACTATTTAACACAGAACACCTCATCTTCCGCACTGAAGCGTGACATATCTTCTTCCTTCTGCTCTGATTCTGGCACCCCACTTAACACTCTGTCGACAGCCATCACCAAAGTGCTATCATCCCAGGGCTCAGCGGTGTGGATTTTTTTGTGTGTGTCTGCCTCAAATGAGAGCAATGCCATCTGGACTCTCTGCCAAAGAAAATTGAGCCGTGGAAAGACCAAGACCCGTGTAGGGACAACTACCTTACGAAGGCACATGATTACAAAGCACAAACTGCAATGGGATGACCACCTGAGGAAAAGCAGCACACAAAAGTAAAGCCACACACCGCAGTGGAAGATGCCATCACGCAATTATTTCTCAAAAAAGGCGATACCCAAACTGTACCATGATGTTGAAATTCAAGTGGCGTCATCTCTGGCGCACAGCGTTGGGTCAAGGGTCCATCATGCCGTTCACGAAATTCGCAGGTTCACGAACTTTTGCGGAAGTTCGCGTTTGAGGTTTTGCGAACCTAAAATCGGAGGTTCGAGACAACTCTAGTCACCAATGCAGGAGGGGGAACCAAGGAGAGGGGGCCCCCTCCCCATGCCTTTGAAGCTCTTCAATTGTGGAGAAAAGCAAGTATCCGGGGGCACCAGTGAAGTTGCAAAGCACACCACACTTTTATTTCATCACACCGAAACAAACACAGCAACAGCAAATGGCTGCCTGACAGCTGTTTCGCAAGAACTCTTGCTTCCTCAGAGACCAAGCGTGGAGGGTCCTATTCAAGATCGGCCTACTGACATTTAAATCCCTGAATAATCTAGGCCCTGGATACATGAAAGATATGTTGCAGCTGCATAGCAATCCCCGCATACTCAGATCCACAGGTTCTAATAATCTAGTCATACCCAGAGTCCATTTGGACACTTAGTCCCAGAGCCTTCTGTCATGCTGCCCCTACGTTTTGGAACTCCTTACCTCAACAGATCAGGACAGCTCCATCCCTGGACGTGTTTAAATCCAGACTGAAAACCCACCTGTTCAGTTTGGCATTTGCAGAACTATAACTTTTGTTGTGTGAATACTTCATCCTACTACCAATTACTGAATCTGAGTGTAACGATCGGTGTAACACAGAGAGGGTCTGATTACCGGTGATCTGCAGTATCACCGAGAATGCAGAATATACCCGATTATTGGTGATCTGCAGTATCACCGATAATCAGATATATCTACTAACCTCTGGACACCTGAGATGAGAGTGTTTGGTGCAACAGTAATACTTTGAGGAAAGCACCCGGAGAATGGGAGCAAGACAGTAGCATCTACTGTAAAGGGTTAGCTTCCTTCCACAAGCCTGCTGCTCCCCAAGGGGCGGAGCCAGGCTGAGACAGTGGGAAGGACAGAATGTGAGTGACACCAGTGGAGGAGTGTCACTGACAGATCTGTGAACTATCTCCTAACGGGAGATAGTTCTCAAGGTCGGACAAGCCAGGTCGTAAACACACGGACAGATAAAGTACAGAGACAGCAGGCAGATACAGAATCCAGAGACTAGCCAGGTTTCGGCAACAGAGAATCAGAAAGCCAAGGTACAAAATCAGAGATCAGGAGAATGGTCAGGAATGCAGAAAGTCATAACAGATAATCAACAATGCCTAAGCTTGAGTGTGAGCTCCAAGATTCTCACACTCCAGGACTAACTAGATAATACAAATAATACTGATGGTACAGAATTCCTAGACTAAGGTGTGAGATCCGTGATCATCAACACCTTTGGAAACTGACTAGTAAACACAGATACTGACAAGGTCTGAGTGCTACCACGTAGTGATCGCAATGCCAGACACCAGAGAAATGACCAGCACCCAGTATATATACACCAGCGCTCTCCAGCGCCTCCCCTAAGTGCTGGACCAATGAAAGTTGCTGCAATTGTCAGCTGACCGGCCTGGTCAGCTGACCCTCCTCTGACTGCCATAAAGGCCCTGCCTCTCTGCGCGCGCGCGTCCTCCTAAACCAGTGTGGACTATCAGTCCCAGCCACACCAGTCATGTGTTGTAATGTTGCTGCTGTATTAGATGCGGAATCCGCCGCCATGCTGTCTGGGCGTGCGGTGTTTCCTCCGCATTCCGCCTTACTGAGAGAAGCAGGCCTATGCGAGCAACCAGCCGCATTGGACGCGGAATCCGCCGCCCTGTAGTTAGAGCATGCGGCGGTTTCTCCGGGCTCCGACTGCGCCCCAACTGCCATGTCAAACGCGGAATCAGACGCCTCACCCTGAGTATTGGCGGCGGCTTTTCCGCGTTTTCTCACACTGAGAGAGCCTAAGCGCTTTGAGTCCTATGGGAGAAAAGCGCTATAGAAATGTTATTGTATTGTATCGTATTGTGATGGGGGTGTACAGTATGGTGTATGTATGTATATACGTGTGTGTGTGTGTGTGTGTGTAGAATATGGTGTGTGTGTGTGTGTGTGTGTGTAGAATATGGTGTGTGTGTGTGTGTGTGTGTGTGTGTGTGTGTGTGTGTGTGTGTGTGTGTAGAATATGGTGTGTGTGTGTGTGTGTGTGTGTAGAATATGGTGTGTGTGTGTGTGTGTGTGTGTGTGTGTGTGTGTGTGTGTGTGTGTAGAATATGGTGTGTGTGTGTGTGTGTGTAGAATATGGTGTGTGTGTGTGTGTGTGTGTGTGTAGAATATGGTGTGTGTGTGTGTGTGTGTGTGTGTGTGTGTGTGTGTGTGTGTGTGTGTGTGTGTGTGTGTGTGTGTGTGTGTAGAATATGGTGTGTGTGTGTGTGTGTGAGTGTGTGTGTGTGTGTGTGTGTGTGTGTGTGAGTGTGTGTGTGAGTGTGTGTGTGTGTGTGTGTGTGTGAGTGTGTTGAGGTTAGGCAGAAGACAAGATGTGCAAACCCTTTTTAAAACTGACACAAAAAGTCATCTTGAATTGTATTGAATTGTATTATAAACAAACCTCAGATTTCATTAATTTTTGTTTACTTTATCTTAGCAGGTTTGGATGGTGTACATGTCTGATCCAGAATTGTTTTATTATCCATAAGTATATTAATATCTTGCAATATACTAAATATTTCATAGTTAACAATGACATGTTCCCGCTATATTGACAACTTGTCATGCACTATTACATCAGCAGTTTGAGGAGAGGGTAATTTAATTGGAACGGCCGCTAGATTATCTAACGGGCCAATGATTTTTTGTAAGGTTTCATAAAACAGCAGGTCGCCTCTGTCAGAAGAAAAATTTGAGAGGGCCAAGTATTGATTATCCATCTTGGTTGGGGCTTCACACTGTGATCTAATTTCATCCTCAGATACATCCTTTACAGAAATGGCTGAAGTATTGAGTGTGAGCTGCTTGGTGTGCAGGTTTAGTCAGATATCTCCCCAAAATTATTTCACTTTTATGGAGTTAGAAATTGCTATTGTTCTTGGGAATTTTATTATTCGCTTAGGTCGACCAATTCATCTCACTGCTTTCAGTTTTTACTATGCTACTTCAAATTTTTCCCAAAATAAGCTTCTTTTTTGCTGTATGCTGTGTTGGTTTCACTGTAGCTAAAGAGGATCTGTCTTTTATTTACATTAACTTTAAAGAAATAAAAGGTATTAATATCAAATTAAAATTACACCTTTGTTTAAAAAAAAAAAAAAAAAATTAATAAAAGCTATTATTATCCTATCTAATAAAACCCCTGCGTCTCTCCGTCCCATGTCCGTGTGTGTGTGTCCCTGCGTTTGCGCTACTGCGCATGTGCCGCAGGGACAGCTGTTGTTCTGACAGGCGCAGGACAGCTAGGGGGCTGGCCGGGCAAGCGGGCGTTTGCGCTGACAGGTGGAGGTGGTGACAGACCTAGAGCCCGTTCTTAAACGGGCTAAGGTCACTAGTTATTTATATATTGTTAACATCTTCCACAGTGCTGTGTGGAGTATATACTCTTGTCGCTTACTGTCACTAATGGGTTTACAATTTATTCCCTACCATAGCCATATGTCCATTGTAGTCTAGGGCCAATTTTAGGGGTAAGTCATTTAAATTATCTGTAGGTTTTTGGGATGTGGGAGGAAATCAAAGTGCCAGGGGAAACCCACACATACATGGGGAGAACATACAAACTTCTTGCAGATAGTGCCCTGGCTGAGATTCAAACCAGTGATCCAGTGCTAGGCTAGACTGCTATCCACGACTACGCCACCGTGCTGCCTTTGTTCCAAGCTTCTACCCACAACACTTGTTTTTACTGATCTGAGGAAGCAGACTGCAATCCATGAAATGAGTGCTCTTTTAGTGTGACTAATAAATTACCTTTTGCCCCATATATAGGCATTTGTCCTTAGTTGGAGTTGAGTTTTCTTTCACTATTTATTGATGACTACTGTACAAAATTTTTGGGGTGCCTCCTACACCTTACTTTACTAGTTCAACAGCTCCCCCCCTCCCCCCCACATTCCACTGGGGGTGGTCTGTTTTAAGTTTTGTAAACGTTTCAAGTTTTTTAAACTTTCTAAAATATTTTATATTAAAAAATACAACATTAGGAGCAGAGACATAAGTCTAATATTGTTTCCAGTACAGGAAAAGTTAAGAAACTCCAGTTATCTATGCAAAAGAGCCATTGAGCTCCACAACTTTCAACTATCTCAACTGTCTGGCACTGTATTTTCTTTTTCTCTTCAGAGGACAGGTAAGAAGTTCATTGGTCTGCTCTGTAAAATAATTTAGAATGCTGAGTAGTGTGTAAACTGCAAATATTAGAGAATTATGTAATGTTATAAAAAAACACTATATAAAACTGAAAAAATATGAGAATATTTTCTTTGCTACTAATGTTCTCGTAAATATTCATACTACACAACCAATTATATCATAATTTTTTTGCTTCAGTGTCTTTTTAACCTTCTGGTGTCTCTCAAAACAGACAGCTTGAGTCCTTCAGTGATTTTCTATGAGCTCTAGGCCAAGTAAGTTGTGACCCCCCCTTTTTTTTGTGCTTCAGCGACCCTCCCATTCCATGTGCAGCCCCCTCTTCTATGTGTATCATCCATGCATTGTAGTCCCTTTCTTTCATGAGCAGCTCCCTTGAGGCTTCCCCCATCCCTGTAGCTGCAGGCAGTCCACTGCTGGCTCCCCCAAAGCCTCCTGGAATCCTCCCCCGACAAGTCAGACAAGCGCTGAAAAGCACTGTTTTATTTACTTTGCTGGGATCCAGCGCAGGCGCGCCAGCAGCTCTTCCTTCGGGTAAGGCCGAAATAGCCGAACCCGATCGTGTCTGCTCCACTGCGCGGCGCAAGAGGACTCGTGCCAGCGCGGTAGAGCGGATCGATCGAGTTTCCGCCTTATCCCAAAGGGAGATCCGCTAGTACGCCTATGCTGGATCCTGGGAGGTAAATATTTACATCGCCGCACTCCGGGGGGCTGCAGCTGGACAACGGAGGGACAGAGAAGAACAGGGGAAGCCTCGTTAGGAACCAGTGGCTTCCCCCTCTCAAGGTAAGTAGACTTTTTCTTCATTACAGGTTTTCTTTAGGCAATAGTTTCCCTTTTTCATGCATTGCTCCTCTTTTTCAGCCTCCTCTTTTATATCTTGCAACCCTTCTTTCATATTCAGGTGCCTCCCTGGGCTGCAGCCGCACAAGGCCCGGGCCTTTGTGGCCTTTCCAGAAATCCGACCCTGAGCATTGTGATGATTACATCTCATCCTGGCGTTTCATATGGGCTAGGGGCATGTCTGTAGGCGATCCCTGCTCTTGCAATGTCCATTGACCTCCAAAGTTGTTGAAACTGCAGCTCAGCAGTCGGCACAACAGAGTCTTGGGCAGTGGGAGGTGCCTTTCACCAGCTAGCGAGAGGAGCTGACAAACCAGTAGGCGAAAAAATATTTCTCTTTAATCTCTGTAGATTACTTTTTTCAGCTGCTGGGTGCTCAATAAATCACAGCTTTCTCTAATAGGACTTTTTTTGTCCTGCAGAGTGAAGATTTATATGAGAACTCTATCTCCATTCAATTGTATTTTTCCTATTTTGTTTGTCACTTAAAAGCACGAAAAGCTGTAAACTAAATAATTACTTTGCGAGGGGGAAAGATGTTCCTTATTCGTTTAACAGATGTGCGTCTCTATTATCATCTGATAATGAGCGAAACTTATGATTTACAATGTGTGCACTGCAGATTCAGCCATGCAAATGAAAAGAGAATTTGGTATTCGGTAGATCCCTTATTCTGGGTAAAAAAAATACTTGTTTGATTAAGAATCACTTTTTTGAAATCTTTGCTTGCTGCCAAGAACATTTCTTCCCGTATGTTACTCACAAAACAGAGCGCAAATGTATGTTGCTAGGATGGTGCTGCACATAAATCAAATGAATGCTAAACAACCGCTAAGCATAAAGGCAAAAAAAACCCTCATGCATGAATATATGTAATAATAAAGACATGCATACTCTTACGCACATTTATTGCTACTTGGAAACATGGTTGGTTGTTAATAAGATGGATAATTGGATATAATTTTGCATACATTTCCGTGAATAAATATTTAACTTCTTCTGAAACTGAAATCCATTGAAGTCAGTGGGGAGGGGCTTATTAACCAGCTGAGCGGTCTGGACGAGCTCAGCTCGTCCAACACCGCCAGCGGCTGCCGCTCAGGCCCTGCTGGGCCGATTTTAATGAAATAAAAAGCAGCACACGCAGCCGGCACTTTGCCAGCCGCGTGTGCTGCCTGATCGCCGCCGCTCTGCGGCGATTCGCCGCGAGCAGCGGCAAAAGAGGGTCCCCCCAGCCGCCTGAGCCCAGCGTAGCCGGAACAAAAAGTTCCGGCCAGCGCTAAGGGCTGGATCGGAGGCGGCTGACGTCACGACGTCGGCTGACGTCGATGACGTCACTCCGCTCGTCGCTATGGCGACGATATAAGCAAAACAAGGAAGGCCGCTCATTGCGGCCTTCCTTGTTTATTCTGGGCGCCGGAGGCGATCGGAAGATCGCCTCCGGAGCGCCCTCTAGTGGGCTTTCATGCAGCCAACTTTCAGTTGGCTGCATGAAATAGTTTTTTTTTTATTTAAAAAAAACCCTCCTGCAGCCACCCTGGCGATTTAATCAGAACGCCAGGGTGGTTAACTCTTTAGCAGGCAATTTATTTAGATGCTTGCAAGTGCTCCAGGACAATTTATTTTAGCACATTTTTTTTAATTTCTTATTTGTTACATTTCCTTGCTTCTACTGCTGTAATGTGTATTTATGGCCACAATTTATTTTAGCACATTTTTTTTAATTTCTTATTTGTTACATTTCCTTGCTTCTACTGCTGTAATGTGTATTTATGGCCGCTTGTCACTAGGAGGCAGTGTGAGACAATAACAAAGGACTTCTGCTTTCAGTTTCTAAATTTTCTGCTAGAAGAGAGACATCAAAGCATTCCAAGAATTTACAGTACAATGAGTTCTGCTGAATGAGGTTAAAAACAGTGCACTTATCTCCAACAAGATATTTCTATTGAAGCTGCTAATCGGTTAAAATGGAGCTCCAGGCCCAAAATAAGTGTATATGGCTCACAATATGGCCAGGCTGAAATCTAATAACTAATTATAGAATGTATTCATTACTTAAATTACTTAAATACATTCTATAATTGCATGAAAACATAGTGAAATCCAGTAAGGGCTGAAAAGTCATAGTGAGCATTCAGAAGTACTTTATCTTAACATCACATCTTAAAAATGCATCTAGTCCAAACGCAAATAGTGGAAACATCAGCAACAACTACCTAATGCGTGTTTCGTGGCTGCTCCTCCACTTCCTCGGAAGACTAGGGTAAGCTATGGCATTATTCAGAACACCTCCGTACAGGTAGCAATGGTAAAAGAGCATTGGAGGTAACAGCACTTGAATCCCATTGGGATGCACAGACTAAGTAATCCAATGCCCCACCTCAAGGACAGATAGAGCACTCCCAGCCACAACCTTGGAGTCAATGCTGGAGGGGTTCTACTGTTATTACCATATTACCACTTTTCATATGCACATTTGTAACACTCCGACTTTGGAATGCAATGGGACTGTACAGTGTAGGCTGTTTTGTAAAGAAATTATTGATTGAAGTAGAAGGGGCCTTATTAAAGATTTTGCTGGGCAGGCCCACTCTTTGAATTACACCACGGCTAGGTTCATGTACATTTAACTCTTTCTGTAATATAAAAAAATAAGCATTGGGAGGGTGGCCTGTGTTGAAAGGTGGAGTTTAGGGCGCTAGAATCTCTGTGCCTACAAGCTCCAGAAGTGTAAATCCGGCCCTGCTCAGTAGTGTAGCCACAGGTTTGGAGTTAAAAACACACATTTTATGATTATTATTATTATTATTATTATAATTTAGTATTTATATAGCGCCGACATATTACGCAGCGCTGTACAGTGTATATATATATATATCTTGTCACTAACTGTCCCTCAAAGGGGCTCACAATCTAATCCCTACCATTGCCATATGTCTCTATTATGTAGTGTAAGTGCTGTAGTCTAGGACCAATTTTTTAGGGGGAGCCAATTAACATATCCGTATGTTTTTGGAATGTGGGAGGAAACTGGAGTGCCTGGAGGAAACCCACGCAGACACGGAGAGAACATACAAACTCTTTGCAGATAGTGCCCTGGCTGGGATTCGAACCAGGGACCCAGCGCTGCAAGGCGAGAGAGCTAACCACTACACCACCATGCTGCCCACATTTACTTCAAATGGCAGTCCCAAAGGAGCCCCTTTATTTTCTGGTTCTTTATTTTTGACTAACCAGTAATATGAAGTAATTAGGTTGACATTATGCTGAAGCATTACCGTATCCATTTTAGTGGATACAAGTAATCCACTGGTTTCTGATCTGGTCCACTCTTGTCTTCCATTTTCAGTCATTGAAATCTGCTTTGCATTGTGGTTTCTGTCCACTGAAATGAATGGGAGACTGCCGTTTTGAGGACTACAGTGAGTAATTAATACAAATGTTAAGTGACCTTGCTGAACAGCATTGGATGTTTTCTGTTTGGTGGTCCCTTGTTCCTGCTTGACATAGATGACCTCTTTTATCCTTTGTGTGAAGAAGTTGTCTTCTCATTCTGAAAATGTGCACTTTGCCATCTTCAGAAGAGAGCCCAAGACAGTTAAGGGCACTGCTAAAAATTACGGTGGGTACACACAATATTGCTATTTGTCCAGAATTTTGACATTCTTCATTTCGGCTTTACGGTTGTGCTCAGTGTCATCCATTTGATGCAGTGCAGTGTGGGGTGTATGGCCTGAGCACTGACAGGCTGACTCCCTCCTTCGACCTCTGCAGCAATGCTGCCAATACTCATACATTGGATATGATGCTGAGCACATGCACTCAATGTCTTTGGTCAATCATGGCGAGGCCTGTTCTGAACTGGTCCTGTTAAACTGCTGTATAATCTTGGCCACATTGCTGCAGCTCATTTTCAATGTCAATCTTCTTATAGCCTAAGCCATCTTTATGTGGAGCGACAATTCTTTTTTTTAATTCTCAGAGGGTTCTCTGCCATGATGAACTTCCAGTGACCACTATGAAAGTGTGAGAGCAATAACACCAAATGTAACATCTCTGCTCCCCATTCACACCTAAGACTTTGCAACACCAATGAGTAGCAAGACCCAGGGGAGGAGGGGCAATGTCTAATTGGGCAGAGATTTGCCATTCTTCACTAAGGGGTATAATCACTTTTGTTGCCAGCGGTTTAGACATTAAATGGCTGTTTGTTGACTTGAGCAATTTATACAAGATGTACAATGACTACTTTACATTGTATCAAAGTGTCATATCTTCAGTGCTGTCACATAAGAAGATGTAATAAAATATTATTGTACAATAGAGATGGCTCAAACAGTTTGCCGGCGAGCAGTATTCTGCGAACATCGACTGTTCATAATCAGAGAACCGCAAATATTTGGCGTGTTCGATTCTCCCCCAATATATTATCATTAAGCTAAACTTTAACCCCTTACCTCACAATCAGCAGAAACAGGGCAGACAATCAGCTAGCACCCCTTTCTGGACCCCCCACCCCCTATCAAGAAGCAGTAGTGGTGGCCATATTGGATTAATTCTCTGCTGGCTGCTGACTGTTAGTGAGAGCAGGGTCAGACTTGCTGCAGATAGGTAGGGAAAGCATTAGCTAGGCCTGTGTTCTTGTTCCTCACTTGCTGTGAAAGCACCCCAGACAGGCCTTTTGAGGGCAAGCACATTAGTCTCCTGTGTTTTTTTGTGTGTGTGTGACACTCCACAGCCCACTGACACCCAGAGCTGTGTGAACACTACTGCTGTTGTCTCATTAAGTTACAGGTACAGAACCACTTCAGTGCATTATTATTTCACTGTATTCTGATAGTACTATTGCATTTCTTTGTGTTAGACACTCCACAGGCCACTGACACCCAAAGCTGTGCATAATGTGATATCTGCCCTTTAGGGATTAAAACTCGACTTTGCGTCAACTCCGTAATTTTTAGTCGAACTTTTGGCATAAATCCCCCTCAGGCATACCACAGTCCAGGTGTTAGACCCCTTGAAACAACTTTTTCATCACCTCTGTGGCCAGAAACAGTCTTTGTAGGTTTAAAAATTGGCCTGCCCATTGAAGTCCATGGAAGTTTGCCAGATATGCCTTTTCGAACATTTTGCGGAAGTTCGCATTCACAAATGGAAAATTCTATGTTCACGACATCTCTATTGTACAACAGTTAATGCGCTAAGCCTTAAAGGATACCCGACATGCGATATGATGAGATACACATGGGTATGCACAGAGCCTAGCACACAAATAACTATGCTGTGTTCCTTTTTTTCTTTCTGTGCCTGAAAGAGTTAAATATCAGGTATGTAAGTGGCTGACTCAGTCCTGACTCAGACAGGAAGTGACTACAGTGTGACCCTCACTGATAAGAAATTACAACTATAAAACAATTTCCCGTCAAAAAATGGTTTCTGAGAGCAGGAAAGAGATAAACATGATCAATAGTTCATAGATTTTAGAGCTGGCATACTTCAATGAATATGTCATTGAACAAAAACAATATCAGTTAAAACTTAAAAAGTAGATTTAAACATAAAATAAAAACGGTGGAATATCTTAAAAAGTCATTTTTTTAGGAGAAGGAAGATAGATACAATCGTTTATTTCATTAGCTTATTTTCGCTTTGGTTGTCCTTTAACCAACCTGCTGTCCGATGGGACTAAACATGAAGGAACCATAACCTCCGTAAACTCATGTACACCATGTGATGAGAGCTTCCCCTGAGGGAGACCATAGTCTCGCCCCTCCTATGAATGAGAAGACTCTAATCACAACTGTGTGCTGCAGGGCATTGGGATTCCACTATGCTCCGCTACAAGCAATATAATAAGCCTATTCATGCAGAAATACAGAAGAATCCAGGCAACAGTTTATAGCAATGATTTACTCCATTGAAAAATAATTAGTTTAATATACTGGTGCTATTAATGATAGTGTTGTCCTCTGAGTGACCTAAGTTAGGTGTAGGGTGTGAGGGTAGGTGCATATAGGCGGGGAGGTTACATATTATTGCCCGTTCTAAAGGTGTTTTTTTCTTGTTTTACTTTTAGATTAAATGGGCCTTGAGCCAAAATAAAAGCCCTTATATTTAAATTCTGCATTGAGGTAAAGTTGTTGTGACCTCTCCAATCCCTGATTTTGTGGCAATTTACCCCAATAGAATGAATGGTCCATCTTTTACAGTTGGAGAAGTTGCTGGGACAAACGTTAGTTGTTGCTAACGCAGTCCATGGGGGCCATGCCAGTGTCTAAGATGGCCTAAGTAATGGAGAAATGTTTTCTACTTGATAAACCACACCTTTCCTGATTCAATCCAATCAATTAAGTTGAGCTGTTGAAGACCAAGGTGTGAGGACCTTGGTCTTCAAGGACTGCAGTAGGATAGCACTACTATAGAAGATGGATGAAGTAATCTCACTCATGACACAGGCAGCAAGTCTTTCTGGGCCTTAAATGGTGCTGGTGATTTACTGTAGTGAAGTACATGGACTGTTAAGGCAGCTGGAGCTGACCGCCTGCTCTTCTAACCTCACTGTGTTTGGTTCGAGGACCCAGCCACTCCCCAGTAGTTAAGCTTAAAATATGAAAAAGTTTCTCCCTCAAAAGGCCCTCTTTTTTGCCAGGAACCATAATTTTCCATCACCTTAAAACTGCAATTCAGTTCACTGAAGATCTCCTTTGCACATGAAATCCAAACAAGTTTTACTGCAATACCAGTGCAAAAACAATTTGTCTGGCTGTGCAATCAGATTAGGCAATTCTGAATTCACCTGATTTTACCAATTGCCAACACTTGCGAATTTGGTAGCTGCATACAGTCCATGGAGCCCAGATCAGCTTATTTTGGCACACCGATCCTTTGGGCGTCACCAAAGTCCATAATGACAATTATGGCTTTAGCGGCACTCAGTGACAAATTTGGGCCTGGCAATTGCCGGAGCTCAAATAGAGAAAAAGAAGGTAACTCAACCACCGGCAAAAGCCGGTACACACATTTCATCGCCCCCCATAGTTGCAACAACTTATATTTAACTGGGCCTTCGGTTCATCAGGAGCAGGGAGAGCAGTCTTTCAGCTTGACCTGCGCACATTTTAAATGTAGGCATGGGGCCTGATGCCCAAACTGCAGCGCATGGTAATTTTACCAGTACGAACGCAAGGGGAGTAGCGTGTTATGCAATTTGCACAATGCGTGTTGCCAGAGTAATGTGTACATTGCTATGGTGAAGTGTGGTACCCTACTTATGCTGCTTATCTCTAAATAAGATTTGGGAATCAACCGCCATGTCTGCTACTTCTAGATGTTGATAGCATCACATTTATTCAAAGTATGTCTGTGAATGGTTTACTTTAACCATGGGAGAGGAAAGCCTCTGGATCGCCCAGAGGCTTCACCCATCATCCTATGCCAGGCTGTTCCAGTGCTGAGACCCCCTAACGCTCACAGGTGCACAGCTGCGCCAGCCCAGCAACACGGACACACTCAGGTTTTGGCAGAAAAGCCGAGCCCAATCAGGTCCGTGCTAATGTGCAGATTCAGATGGCTCATGCATGCACAGTAGCACAGATCCAATCAGGCTTCAGCAGAAGAAGCCGAGACCAATCAGGTCTGTGGTAACGTGCAGATTCAGATGACTCATGTAGGTGCAGTAGCACGGACCTGCTCGGGTTTTGACAGAAAAAGCACAGCCCAATCAGGTCCATGGTAATGCGCAGGTACAGATTGCTCACGTTTGCGCAGTAGAGATGGCCCAGCCTTGGAGAACTCATGGAGAAGCACATGATCAGTTTGATCAGCTGATAGATTGGCAAGCCTCTGATTTGCTGGTCATGATCATGTGTTAAACCAGGAAGTCATCTGAGCAAATCAGAGGCTTACAAATCTATCAGCTGATCAAACTGATCATGTGCTTCTCCATGAGTTCTCCAAGGCTGAGCCATCTCTATTACGCAGTAGCAGGGACCCAAACAGGCTTCAGCAGGAAAGGCAAAGCCCAGTCAGGGCCGTGCTAATGCGCAGATGCAGATGGCTCACGTAGGCACAGCACAGTAGCACAGACCTGATGGGTTTCGGCGGAAAAAGCCAGGCCTGATCGGGTCCTTTTTAATGCGCAAATGGCTCACATATGCACAGTAGCACGGACATAATTAGGCTTTAAAAAAAAAGCCAAGCCTGATCAGGTCTGTGCTAATGCGCATGCACCAGAAAATGACAATGGGTTGGTCGACAGTCTTTTGGGGGACACAACGCTGGAATGGTCAAGGGCAGGGCCGATTTACCATATAGGCGCCTGATTATGGAAAGGCGGCTCACTCCGCTCCCTACGTGCCTCCCTTACTCCTTCCCTATGCTGAGTCCCAAGCGGAGTATAAATGAGAGGTTACTCCCCTTGGCATTCCACTGATGAGATCTCCCTTCAGCCAGGGGTATCTCTAGCTACTTAATTCAGAGGGTACCTCTGGCTACCTAATACTAAGGGGCACCTGTGGCTACCTATGATGGGGAAGGGAAGTAAGGGAGACGTAACAGCCGGGCTAGTCAGCAGCGGGGTGCGGTTCGGTGGGGATTTGCAGGTCCACAGAGGGAGAAGTCTATGGGTTTCAGGACATCTGTGCCTATAGGCTCCTGTGAGGTAAATCCGGGCCTGGACAAGGGATTATCCAGAAGCTTCCCTCTATTGAGGTGAGTATCCCATTGGGGCACTTTTTCCCCCCTACAGGTACCCTTTAAAGATCATCATTCCGATGCAACCAAAAAAGTAGATTTCTCCATCTAAAATAAACAATCTAAAAATAAGTGGCAACGGCACAGTCATCCGTCAGTACTTTAGTCCGGATCCTGCGTCCTCTTTCAGTAGCTGGCGCCTGCTGTACTGTGTATTTCCATTATAAAGCTGAAATGTTCTCTCCTCCTCGGCATCTGGTGTTCTGTTTATGCCGGTCAGTGATGTGCTTACTGATGCCTTCCACAAATAAACCTCACCTCAGATCCAGGGAGGGGGCGCGAGGCTGCCTGTCCCCTCACCTGTCTGTCACTTACACTGTATCCCATTAGAGAGGCAGCAAGCTCAGGGCAAAGCATCTGATTTGCAGGAGAGAAGCTCCGACAGATGCCCTTGTCTGCCTTTCATTACCTTTCTTTGAGGAATTAGCATTCAAATACAGTCTGAAAACAGACACTCACAAAGCAAACACATCACTACTGATACTTCCCATTATTGCCATCATTTCTTGATGGGAAAACACTGCGCATGAGCTGCCACAAACTTTCCGTGAATTGGGATTTTTTTTCCCCTCTCTTATTGCTTTGACAGTATAAAGTGATCCTGTCAGGAGATTGCAACCTCTGCAAAATGACACCCCTGCTTAATGCAAACCTGTCCTACCACGTACATAAAATACAAAGCTGCCTTCTTGACGGTATTCGCAAATTGTGCCGTCAAATGAAAGAGAATCTTCACGCAATTCCTCATCCTGAAAACCAGAAGTATGGTAAATCCAAAACTGCTTGTAGCACATTTATAACTTATTAATTTAAGCCATATCTAGGCAGTTGGTTCTGGCTTCCATTAGTAGAGACTGGATAGGGTTTCTGGCAGGTCTGCCGACAAAATAGCCTACCCGTCGAATATGCCTACATGCATTGACAAATGCATAGGCTGGAGGGTTCAGGGTTAGGGTGGGTATAGTAAAGTCAATGGTTAATTTGACCATATAGGTTTCTTAGTTGGGCCCTCTGGACCAAAAAGGCATAAATAGGGCTGTCCTCCCATCACTGCTAAAGCTCTGTGTTGGTGCTATAGTAGTAATGGTTACCTCTATACGCACTTTGAATAGTGTTAAACTTGTGTACCTGTAGTGAAAAATGTGCCCCTATGCTTGTCAGCAGCTTGCGCATGCCCACTTGCACTTACCTGCTTGGCTTTCTTCAGTCCACGCTACTGCGCATGCGTGAGACGACAGTACTTGCACAGTAGCACAGAACCGATCAGACTTGGCTTTTTCCAGTGGAGGCTCAGTGTGGCTGCCCTTCAGTGGTCTCAGATGGTGGTGTAATGGTTAAGGGCTCTGCCTCTGACACAGGAGACCTGGGTTCGAATCTCAGCTCTGCCTGTTCAGTAAGCCAGCACCTATTCAGTCGGAGACCTTAGGCAAGTCTTCCTAACACTGCTACTGCCTATAGAGCGCGCCCTAGTGGCTCCTGCTCTGGCGCTGTGAGTCCGCCAGGAGAAAAGCGCAATATAAATGTTATTTGTCTTGTCTTGTCTCAGCGCTGGATTGAGCCTGTGGAGGAGGACGAAGGAAGTCTCTTTCAAATCCAGAGGCTTCTCCCTCCCGAGGTAAGTATCTATTTTTGGGCCTTGCAATAAACTCCTTTCCCCTCTCCTTGCCCTTGGCTGTTCTTGGAAGGGTGATGGGGAAGGGGAGGGGTTATCACTAAGCCACTGTCTCTGATCCCATATGATCCCATAGGCCAGGGGTAGCCAAACTTTTTAGGCCAAGGGCCATATCGCTGTTCTTGAGAGTGCTAGTGGGTCGAAATAGCGAGATTGAACACATTTTTCAGCTATTTCCTGCGGGCCACATGTAATTAACAACTGTAGAGAGCCTTGGGGGCCACTAGAAATCGCTCGACAGGCCAGACTTAGCCCCCGGACTGGACTTTGGACATGCCTGCCATAGGCCACATCCTGCCCATACCAACACAGCTTTCTGTAAGTTGCATTCCTATGTATGTACTTTGAGATAAAGCAAAAGTTGGTAGATCAGCCCAGCAGGTGCAAACTTTGGCTCATCTGTTACTGTCTACACATTTTTGGACTCCTTGTAAGGCATGGCACTCTGTCATATGCCTGAGGTTATGGTGCTGAAATGTGCAAGGAAGATTCAAGGCCTTCTGCTGATGATAGGAGAGGAAAATACAACTTATAGATGTACAGTAGAGTCCCAGTTATCCGGAGCTCAACTATCCAGCAGTCTCAACCAACCAGCTCAATTCGCTGGTGGTACTCACAGTGGTGAAGGCCAACTTCTTAGGTTGTTTGTAGGTTCTGCTGTGCTAAAGACTGGCTCCCTCAAGGTTAATATACTTTCAGTCACTGTAGTTTAACGTTTAGTACAGAGTTCATATATACATAGAGTATAGTGTATAGTATTAGCTGGGCGTACGTACAAAAAGGGCGCCCGGACAAAAAGGGCGCGGGGTGTAAACTCTAAATAATAATTAATCATTAATAGGGTTTATAAAAATAGTGTGCTATATTTCGTTTACAAATAAAGTTTAACAAAATTATACATCATTAAATAATGTTTATGAAATCGGAAATTGTGAAAACGTTAATCTTCCCTGTTTCAAAAGTTAAACTTATAATTACGTTTATTAAAAAAACAATAATATATGTTTAATTGTTATAATTGTATATTATTGTGAATAACCTTCATTTATGGTTTGTTCTTATAATAAAATCTGAAAATATTCTTTATAACGATGATATTTATATAACTACATTCGTAATAAGTGTTGTAAAACATTAGTAATTATTACTAAAATTTTACAAAAACTATACCTAAGCCTACTCTTACACAGAACCCTCCCTGTACCTATCCCTAACCCCTAGACCCCCCTGTTGGTGCCTAAACCTAAGACCCCCCCTGTTGGTGCCTAAGTAACCCTCCCTGTACCTACCCCTAACCCCTAGACCCCCTGTTGGTGCCTAAACCTAAGACCCCCCTGTTGGTGCCTAAACCTAAGACCCCCCTGGTGGTGCCTAAACCTAAGACCCCCCTGGTGGTGCCTAAACCTAAGACCCCCCGTTGGTGCCTAAACCTAAGACCCCCCCTGTTGGTGCCTAAACCTAAGACCCCCCTGTTGGTGCCTAAACCTAAGACCCCCCCTGTTGGTGCCTAAGTAACCCTCCCTGTACCTACCCCTAACCCCTAGACCCCCCTGGTGGTGCCTAAACCTAAGACCCCCCTGTTGGTGCCTAAACCTAAGACCCCCCTGTTGGTGCCTAAACCTAAGACCCCCCTTTATTATGTGGATAATAATGTTTTACTAATTGTGGATGCAAAAAATATTTAGCAATTTACGTTACATACTGATCGCTTTATTTTGTGAATAATAATGTTTTACAAACAGTAAGGGATAAAACTTTAAATAATGTTTTAATTAGTTAAATAAGATAAATATGTTTAGTATTTTTATAAACGTTATTCTGCACGGGTGCATTTTATAAACGTAAATCACCACAAGCACACTTATAAATCATTAAAAATCTCCTGGCGCCGTTTGTAAATGTTATTTATGTCCTGCGCCCTTTTTTCCTGCTCGGCGCCCATTAAACGTTATTTATTATGAGAGTGAATTGCGGCGCCCTTTTTGTCCACTAGCGGCCTGCGCCCTTTTTCCCCGGCTCCATTAGCTGGGCCTATTTGTATGATTGAGCTGCGAGCAACCAGAAAGCACACTTATCTGGCATCAGCAGATCCCTGTCAGTGCCGAATAATGAGACTCTACTGAACTTCTAATACGCTTTCTGCACAAGGGGCTGGAGAGACCTGGGAATATTTGGGGAGGGAGGAGTCAGAGAAACCTATTTTTCTGTTTTTTTAAAGCACTATTTGGGGAAGGGAGGAATCAAGGCTTCTCTGGGAGTTGGTGTATCCCTGAGTACCGTATATACAGTATGGCACTGGTAAATGCTGGAGGGGGATCCATGCCAAAAGTACCACCAAAAGTTACGGAGTTGGCAAAGTCGTGTTTTAATTGCTAAAGGGCATAAATCACATTACATTCCTACAAATAATGCACTGGAGTGGTACTCTGTGCCTGCAACTTAATGTGGCAGCAAATAGCAGTAGTGTGCACAGCTATGGGTTTCAGTGGGCTGTGGAGTGTCACACACACAAAAAAAACCCCAAAACACAGGAGACCGTTGTACTAGCCCTCTAAAGCGCTATTTGGGGTGCTTTCAGCAAGTAGTCAGTGAGGGACAAGAACACAGGCCTAGTGCTTTCCCTACCTATCTACCGCAAGTCTGACCCTGCTCTCACTATCACTGCAGCCAAAAAATGAATCCAATATGGCCACCGCAACTGCTTTTTAATAGGGGGGTGGGGGGTCCAGGAGAGGGTGCTAGCTGATTGGCTGCCATGTGTCTGCCGACGGTGAGGTAAGGGGTCAAAATTAAGCTTAAAGGGAAGGTCCAAGCAAAAAAAAAAAATGAGTTTCACTTACCTGGGGCTTCTACCAGCCCCATGTAGCCATCCTGTGCCCTCGTAGTCACTCACTGCTGCTCCAGTCCCCCGCTGGCAGCTTTCTGACCTCAGAGGTCAGGGCCACATTGCATACATTTTTACGCATTCCAGCTAGTGCAGGAACAAAAATGTACGTGTTGCACCACTAACGCACCACTAACGCGTAAAAATGTATGTGTTAATGTTTCTGCACTAGCGGGAATGTGTAAAAATGTACGCAATTCGGCCCTGACCTCCGAGGTCAGAAAGCTGCCAGCGGGGGACTGGAGCAGCAGTGAGTGACTACGAGGGCACAGGATGGCTGCATGGGGCTGGTAGAAGCCCCAGGTAAGTGAAACTCATTTTTTTTTTTGCTTGGACCTTCCCTTTAATGATGATGTCTAGGGGTAGGTCGAACACACCAAATGTCGCTGTTCGCTGCAGGAGCTGGGGAACAGTTTGGACCAACTCTAGCTGCCACGGCAGTGCAGCTAATTTGTAAACACAGGATGTTAACCCTATGTCTGCTTCCATGAAAGCAGGAAGTAGACACTGAACAATTATTGCAGGATTTGTATCATCTCTAACAAAAATTATTTCCTTTAAAGATTATTATGCTGTTGCTTATCTTTTAGAGCAGAGAGGAAGTTCTGAGTTCAGGTCCGCTTTAAAGAGGAACTCTAGTGACATATAGTAGAATGTAGTAAATTAAAAGGAAATAATTATATGGAGCCTCCATATCCCTCTCACTTCATGTTCCCTTTAAAAAGAAAGTGGTTGTATCTTCGGACTAGGTCATTCCTGTGCAGGGTTTACTGCAAGCCTTCCAGAAACAGGTTGCAACAGAGCTTTTAAAAGTGTACCCGAGACGAGAAGCCTCTCAGGTACCATATTTAACTGGGGCTTCCTTAAGTCCCCTTAAAGAGAAACTCCGACCAAAAATTGAACTGTATCCCAATCAGTAGCTGATACCCCCTTTTACATGAGAAATATATTCCTTTTCACAAACAGACCATCAGGGGGCGCTGTATGACTGATATTGTGGTGAAATCCCTCCCACAAGAAACCCCTCCCATAAGAAAAGTACGTATTTTTTTTGGCAGTTTCCTGTCTGTGAACCTTGTTGCATTGTGGAAAATAGATGTTACAGCGGTTTCCAACTGCCAAAAACCATGCAGCAGCTACATCACCTGCCAACACTAAAATGTTCACTGGAGTTCCTCTTTAAGGTCACTCATCCCTCGCCGCCTCCCCGGGTGGCTCAGGTCACTTGCAATTTACCCTGAAAGCCTGGCCGAGTTCCGCTTTGTTGCATATGGGCAGCCCAGCGTGCTCCTCCATCTCACTCGCATGGCTGGGAGCATTCTGTGCTTGCGCAGTTTGCTGCCAGGGATGGAAGCGCAATGGAGAAGCGCGCCTGGCCGGGTCACGCATGCGCAACTCGGCCAGGCTTTCGGGATAAATTGCAAGCAACAGGAGCCAGCCGGGGAGACGAGGGACAAGCGGCCTTAAGGGGGCTTAAGGAAGTCTCAGGTAAGTATGGTAACTGATGCTTTCCATCTTAGGTTCCCTTTAATCTTTTCTACAAAGTTAACAAATTTCTTAACCAAGCGTTTTGAAGTTCTGAAGCTGAATACTTCCAAACCTTTAATTTTATTCTTTCAGGAAAAATAGAATAACAAAAGCCTAGCCTTTTTCATTGAAATAAATTAGTCTAGTCTATGAATGGCGCCGGTGAACGTCAGCATTATCATTATTCTTCTACCTTCTAACCTGTGACCCGCAGCAGCGCTATACACAGAAAAGGTGATCTCGCCAAGTGTTTTAATGCAATCTGATTTGCATGAAAAATAGATAATGTATTTATTCATGCGGCAATATATTCAAATGTAAATTCGGTCTGAGGCTTAATTCAAAGCGTTCTGTCCACTAATGCTCGTCTTGGTCCAATCTGAGGGTCAGAGCTTGTGCTGAATAGAACAGAAACCCCCCAGAACACAAAATTCAGAATAATGCATCAACTTTTCTTTGTAGCATCTAATTGAATGGACCGTCTTTGAGGAGGCGGGAGGGGGGCGTGTTTAATTGAATTAGCGCTAGCTGAGGAGAGAGCAGTTGCATTCCAATAGTTACAGGGTTGATAAAAATTAGATTTTTCCGATCTATATTGTATACCTCAATTATGGCAGTGCATTAACTTTCCATTACATGACGGCTTTTTTTTTTTTTTTTGCCAGGAATCCTTTTAATGTGAGATTTTCTTAGAGTGAAAAAAAGAAAAAAACAAATATAATTAACAAGGCAAATTAATTGCAAGTGAAACAAAAAGACATGCAAAAATGAATCTTGTCATATTCATGATGGAAGAATTATAAGTGAAGGGAATATTAATTAGATGCTGGATTGCTGGTATCGGCAAAAAATGCGGCAGGTTTTTTTTTTAATCTTTAATTTATGCTGTAGATGTTTTGTACAATATGGCAGGCAAAGTGTTCGGTTACTGTATAATTTCACTTTAAAGTGGACCTGAACTTCCTCTCTGCTCTAAAAGATAAGCAAAAGCATAATAGCCTTCAAAGAAAAACATTTCTTTGTTACAGCTCATACAAATCCTGCAATACATCTGCAGTGTGTCTACTTCCTGCTTTCGAGAAAGCAGACATAATATCCTGTGTTTACAAATTAGCTGCTCTGACATGGCAGTGGAGACTCCTGAGCTGACACCGCTGAGAGGTCAAATTACAGTGGTGATTAGACACAGATGAGGGGAATTAGACAGGCAAACTATCTAAATACATACAGGGTCAGGGGCAAGTTCAGGATTTTCAAGGGGGCTGGGGGGAATTCCTAAAAAGGTCTCTTTCGGCAAGCCGCACACTACCACGCATGCGTTTTCCCACAAAAGAAGGGTGCCACTCTGGGGGAAGAGGAGGGAGGAGGATGCCACTCTGGGTGGGTAGGAGGGTGCCATTGTGGGGGGAGAGGAGGGTGCCAAACATGGGTGGGTGGTAGGGTGCCACTTTGGGTGGGAGGAGGGTGTCACTCTGGGGGGAGAGGAGGGTGCCAACGTGGGTGGGTGGTAGGGTGCCAGTTTGGGTGGGAGAATGGTGCCACTCTGGGGGGAGAGGAGAGAGGAGGGTGCCAACATGGGTGGGTGGTAGGGTGCCACTCTGGGGGGAGAGGAGGGTGCCACTGCATGTCTACAGCATCTGTGTGTGCAGCATCTTGCAAAGATTTCTGTCTGATGGGGATTTCTGTCTGATGGGGAGTTCAGCTCCATAGAATAGACTGTGTAGAGAGTCGAGTATGGCTCTCATACTCCATGGAATGGGGTAAAATTGGTCTGTGATCTTTCATTTTCCAAAGACTTTGATGTGTGTACCCACCTTTAGTCTCTCTGGCCTCACCGATTTATGACATACATGTAAAATGGGTGCTGTGGAAATTTAGGCACCGGAAACAGCCTATAGGTGGCCACTAACGCTCCAATTTCTAGAGAAAAATTGCTCGAGCGATCAGAAATTGGATTGGTAGTAAATAATCTCTGATGGGCACAGTCAATTACGAACGATTAAAAAAATAGTCGTCCAATTGGATTTTGGTCAAACCAAAATTTGGATTTTCTTGTTGGTTGTGATAGACAGGAAGCAAAGATTGGTTCGCTGACGGTGTAGTGAACGATTTTTCTTCCAAACAGAATTATCATAGGGAACGATTTTTCGCTAGAGATTGGATCATTAGTGGCCACCTTAATAGGTAAAATTACTATTATGCAGTGGTAATTCTAATTGGAAAATGCCAGTAACATTTATCAATATTTTACTAACACTAAACCTAACCCTATTTTCGCATCATTCTTTCTTCTACCAATGCTTAACCCTAACTGCTTCCCCCCGCCGATGCCTAACCAAATCCCCCAATGCCTATCCCTAGCTGACCCCCCCATCTATGCCTAACCCTAAACGCCTCCTTGCCACAAATCTGATGATATCCATGTCACCTTCCCCACTACATATGATAAATATCAAGCACCGCAGAAGTTTGGGCTGTGCTGTTAATATTGGCTAGAATTAGAAATTCGGGTGCCTAAGGCGCACAAAGTAGTGGCTGCCTTTCTGTCTGCTATTCACAGCAGCAGTTTGTATTGCGGGCAGCTCCACACCAACTATTTCATCGGGCGCTGGATTTCTGCAGAGATCACATAGGCCATGGCCTAGGGTGGCTTTTGCTCGAGAGGGTGAATGGACACAGAAGAGGAGGTTGCAGCATTTAGAAGAGGATTTGGAAATGGCGTAGGGAGGCTTAAAGAGAAACTCCAACCTAGGATTGAACTTTATCCCAATCAGTAGCTGATACCCCCTTTTACATGAGAAATATAATGATTTTCACAAACAGACCATCAGGGGGTGCTGTGTGACTGATTTTGTGCTGAAACCCCTCCCACAAGAAGCTCTGAGTACCGAGGTACTCTGGGCAAACTGCCACAATGTAACAATGTTCACAGACAGGATTTAGCTGTTTACAGCTGTCTGTAACAGCCAAAACAGCTAGGAGCAGCTACATAACCTGCCCACAGTAAAAATGTCACCATGTAATAAATGTCAGAATATAAATCGGGGAGAGGAAAGATTTTACAACGAGCAAACACTGAGTAAATCATTTATACCTAATTATTGTAAAAATGAAGCACTTTTTTTTACTACATTATTTTCACTGGAGTTCCTCTTTAAAGCGGGATTGTTAGCCATAAAATCGAATTCCATTTATCCACTGTTCTGTGTGTATTATGCAGTCTACAACCTGACTCTGCATTGCAAGCATTCCAATATAATCATAAAGGTTTCTGCTTTAATAAATCTTATCTCAGTCAGCCTGGTTGTATTTGGTACATTGCCGGGGAGAAGGAAGCTTGTTATCTACCCTCCCACATTCCTGCTCCTCACCAACTGGCTGAGTACAGTTCAGTGTGACACGAGACTGAGAGGGGAAATACACTTCATCCCTCTGCAGAAGCTGTTGAAATATGATCTATGCTGTGCTCACGCATTTACAAAGTAAACTAGATACGACAGTGCAGTTTCTAGTAGGAAAAAAAAAAAAAAAAGAGTAAGAGAGGAATTTACATCAGGATTGGCTTCAGATAGGGGTAGTAGAGATGGAAAATGCCTGAAACGGATTTCTTTCTCTATTTAAGATTAGCGAAATGAAAACATGGACAATACAATACATATATTATGTAAATAGGACAAGTATTTATCTAGTTATATATGTGTTTTTTTTCCTGGGATAGTATGGCTGTCCCTGCTGCCATGTAAAATATGGGAGCACACTCGTCTGTGTTTTCTGCATGCGTTTTCTGCACACTATGTGTGTCTGTGTGAAAATGTGCATTTTATCACAGAAGCTAATGTAATTAATAGACAAAATGTGTGCAATGCTTCACTGCTGTCTGTTTTTATCTGCATGGGCCAATCAAATAGCATTGGTTCTCAGCTTACCTATGCAGAAAGCGAGGAGGGGGGGATGAAGGGGGCCCATCCAAAGTTTTGAAGGTCCAGTGATTTCTAGTTATGCCCCTGGCCCAGGGGCGTAACTAGGCCCCACCGGGCCCCCCTGCAGAAATTCTGAGCGCCCCCCCCCCCCCCTGGGCTCGCTCGGGGCCATTTGGGGGGGGGGCTGGAGGGGTCGCAGCATAAGGGGAAAGCCATGGCCACACTCGGCGGGGAGGGGGGACGTTCCCCCCCCCTCCCTCACCTCGGGGCTCTCCCCTCCAGCTTAAATTACTGTCTGGGCAGCGGCGAGAAGTCGGAAGTCGTGTCAGAGACTAGAGAGAGAAACGCACGCTGGAGCGCACGGAAGTTATGTAGCTGCCGCTGCCCAGGCAGTAATTTAAGCTGGAGGGGAGCGCAGAAAGGAGAGCCCCGAGGTGAGGGAGGGGGGGGGGAAGGGGAACGTCCCCCCTCCCCGCCGAGTGTGGCCATGGCTTTCCCCTCATGCTGCGACCCCTCCAGCCCCCCCAAAATGGCCCGAGCGCCCCACCCCCGCGGAAGCAGGGGCTGCAGGCCCTATTGTTATGCCAGTGCCCTGGCCACAAGTAAGTTGGCATGGGGTAGGCAATAGTGTAAAACCAGCCCTGCTCACCATGATCTGCACTGCAACTTCCACTTCATAGCTACATATAGCTACAAGCTGGTGAGCTTGGCGTTATTCTTCTTCTCCCTTCTCACCTGTGACCTGCAGCAGCACTATACACAGAAAAGGTGATCTCGCCAAGTGTTTTTATGCAGTCTGATTTGCATGAAAAATAGATAATACATTTATCTGGCTTTGCGGGGCCACATTTGGCCTGCTGGCAAGAGTTTAACATATATGGTTTAAAAGGAAAATGGACCAGTTTTTACGGGATCAGTTTTTTATTTGATGTAGTGTGACTCCAGCCTCATTATCTTATGCCCTGTATGTCTATTCATAGAAGTTCCCCTTCTAGAACTAGGTATAGACATAGTGTATAAGAAGCTGTGTGGAATTAGAGACACTCTAATAACGCGTTGGTCCACTTTTACCTCCTATCACAGACGATATTCTTCTTGGCATGGACTCAAGATGCTGATACCATATCCCAGGAAAGATGGCCTATGCTGACATAATGGCAGCTCTAAGTTAGGTCAGATTGGAAGGTGGCATTTCCAAGCTTTGAAGTGATCTTCTGACTTCATCTTACAAATGCTCAATAAGATTGAGGTCAGGGGACTGAGCTGGCCATGGAAGCAGGTTAAACTCTGATTGATGTTCCTCAAACCAATTTGAGACTGAACGAGCATGGTGGCAAGGTGCAATGTCATAGTTCCTGGGCCCACAACAGGTGTTTTTTTCCCCTATTTTTCTGTGATACCAAATGCACTCTTGATGGTCTCCAGCTTCTAAAGCCCATTCTTTGCAAAGTCCATCTTGTTGTGCATTGGTATATGCTTTGTAATGCACCTGCATTCAACTCTGCTGTAATTTGTCATGTTGCTGCCCTTCTGTTGCTATGGACTATGCGTGCTGCTCGCCTTTCACCTCTCTCCTCCAAGATATTGTTGGGCAAGAAAATCCTAAGAGTCATTGCTTCAGAGATGTTAACACCAGCTCTTCTTGCACTAACAATCATCCCTCGTTCAAAGTCACTTAGAGACTTTGCAACAAAATTTTCAGCCTTATTTCTTCTATCCTTTAAGTTCCTTTACCTGTTCTAATGTGGTCTGGATTACTGCAGCCTCTTCTAGTTGCACTGTCTCTGTAGTATAGCTAATCTTCTTTTCTTTGTCAAGCTTTATAGAGCCAGAGAGGAATGCACTGCCTCTGCTGTGATAGGGAAAAGTTGTGCATGCCCCCTCCACGCCCCCTGCAGGCTCTGTATGTGCTTTGTTTATTAGTCACAGACAACTCTCTGCTCTCAATTTCAGCTTGTCTGAGGGGAAAGGGAGCTTCCTATGCTGAGAAACTGGGAATCCCTGACTGGAGTTCACTATTTGTAGTATTGTGTGTGTGTGTGTGTGTGTGTGTGTGTGTATGTGTGTGTGTGTGTGTGTGTGTGTGTGTGTGTGTATATGTGTGTGTGTGTGTGTGTATATGTGTGTGTGTGTGTGTGTATATGTGTGTATATGTGTGTGTGTGTGTGTGTGTGTGTGTGTGTGTGTGTGTGTGTGTTGTGTGTGTGTGTGTGTGGTGTGTGTGTGTGTGTGGTGTGTGTGTGTGTGTGTGGTGTGTGTGCTGTGTGTGGTGTGTGTGGTGTGTGTGGTGTGTGTGGTGTGTGTGTATATGTGTGTGTGTATATGTGTGTGTGTGTGTGTGTGTGTGTGTGTATATGTGTGTGTGTGTGTGTGTGTGTGTGTATATGTGTGTGTGTGTATATGTGTGTGTGTGTGTGTGTGTATATGTGTGTGTGTGTGTGTGTGTGTGTGTATATATGTGTGTGTGTGTGTATATGTGTGTATATGTGTGTGTGTGTGTGTGTGTGTGTGTACACACACATACACACACACACACACACACACACACACACACACACACACACACACACACACACGTATATACATATACACACAAATATCACTTCCTGGTTAGCACCCATGTGTTTTGCTTATAATCATTACCTAAAACTGGCGATCAAAAGCCAGGATCATGTCGGGGAGTGGCGGAAATGGCAAAAAGGGATCCAGGAGATCACAGTGCTCGATTGGTATGTTTTTTTTATTGTACAAAATCGGACAGTACAGATTCTCTTTACAGGTTTCATCTTACCCATTTTGACATTAACTTTAGTGATAACTACTGTATGTTAGAAGATGAGCATTCCTTATATAAGCTACTCTGCGTTGTTTTATCACTCTACATCCCAGGTTCTCAACGTGTGTTACGCGCACCCCAGGGGGTACTTCTGATGGTTCCAGGGGGTACTCAGGCTTGATATACTTAACCAAGCATAACAAGATTTATCATTTTCTAAAACTCTAAATTTATTTCAACAACACCAAATTAGTGTTTTAGCTAATTCAAAGCAATAGTAAAGGCTTGGAAATGGTTTAGAACCAATTATAATGTACTACGATTAAATATATATTTGTCAAGGGGTACTTGTGATAATGTTTACTATGCTGGGGGCACTTGGTGAGTACAGGGTTTAGAAAGGGGTACATACCAATAAAATGTTGAGAAACACTGCTCTACATCACTGTTGGACTGGTTTACTTTCAAATAAGAGGTGTCTCTGATTTTTTGGCCACTCGATGTATATTTGCAGATATTAAAACCTAAACGTGGACACAGATGGATGTATTTTCCAATCGAATTATAAAACTGCTGCATACTTCTCTTTTCTTGTGATGATGAATTATTCAACAAACAACTTTTCCTTCAATATGGATCCAAAAAGTGCAGACATGATCCTTACACCACATAGGTGGTAAGCCAGTCCTTGCAATCCAGAGGAATGTTCCTTGCCAGCAGAGCCGGGACAAGGTCCTCCAGCACCCAAGGCTTAGACACCAAAGTGCGCCCCTCCATCCCTCCCACCTCAGCCTCCACACACTGATTGCTATTAGACTAAGAGGCACCACAGGGCCCACAACCTCCCCAACACCTTAATATGTAGTTATCTGGCTTGCAGTCACTGCCATGTATCCCCTTTTCTTATTTCTTTCTGTTTCAAACACAATTAGGAATGACAGCTGAATGAATTCTGCTCCCCCTCCTACCCTGCGCCCTGAGGCTGGAGCCTCTCCAGCCTATGCCTCGGCCCGGCCCTGCTTGCCAGTGAAAACTGAATACTCGGTCTTACTTAACAAGCTGGCTGTTGGTTGAATGAGGTTAGAGTTACTTTTCCTCCAAGGAATTATTTGGCTCCTATGAATAAACAAGTATATGCAATATCTGCCCCACGTGCAACACAATGTTATTTCAGCTTGATGATTGTGGCTGTAAGACGGAGTATTGAAAAAGATTTACTGTTACCAAGCCAGAGACTTCAGAGTGGGTTCTAGTTGGCCAAAGTCTTCAGCGGCCAAGTTGAGAAATCCACGGCTTGCATTACGGTCTATTACCTCATATTTTTTATAGGCTGCAACCCACCAGCATGTGGCCTGAAATATATATGGATCAGTGCATTAGGAACTTGGACTACGCTGCCCCATGCATAAAACAGAAACCACAAGCAGATTGGTAAGAATACCACATGCTGTTTAAATTAATGCTGAAAGTGTACATAATGTTTTACAACCACTGGAATGCAGTATATAAAACAGGTAAAGCATGATTCTTCTGAGAAATGGAGGTTCAAATGTCCATGATAGTACAACAGGCTAAACCGTGTTCTACATTTTTCAAACACTAATTGAAACACTGTTTTTTCTCATTTTTTATTACTAGGCCATGAGATAAAAATATATTTTTTTAAGTTTTTCTTTTAATTCAGTGGATGATAAATTGAAGTGTCACTCTGGGCCGGATTTCTGGAAAGACCACAAAGGCCTAGTCTTGGGTGGCAGCTCCAGCCCAAGGGGGCACCTGAACATGAAAGAAGGGTTACTACATAGGAAAGATACAGGTGTGGGGGTGGTCAAACAACCCCCTGGAGGGACAAACACAAAGACAATAGTAGCCCTGATGGTGCAGTAAGTCACAAAAGGAAAAGGAAAGCAAAACACAAAATCATACCGCCCAACATTTTGAGATAAGAAAGAGGGACACCTAGGCTACACCCCTGCCACACCCCTAACCACGCCCCAACACACCCATGATCACGCAAACCATAAAGATTTCATAGGAAAAATAGGTTGTTTTATAATTCAAACCACACTGGTCCTTTTCTATCCTGGTTCATTTCCCTTCATATTAACATTTGATGAAACCGGTGATCTAACAAAGGAGTAATCAACATAATCGCCATGTTATAAATATGGTGAAGAAGAGATTTTTGGCAGTCTTTTTAAAATGGTGACCCAGATAAAATGGCAATATTTTAGGCTGCAGACCGACAGTTTTATACACATGGAGATCTTAAGCTGCCATTGCTACAGAATTTCATTTTTGTGGCAATCATGTAATATCTCACCTAAACCCAGCAATGTCCTCTCCGTCCATCCTCCCCATTAGTTCCAGCTGGCCGCACACTGCCTGCTCTGCAGGTCCCGTCCTGTAATCTTACTTACACCCAGCGATGTCCCCTCCGTGCATCCTCATTAGTTCCAGCTGGCCGCACACTGCTTTCTCTCTGCATGTCCCGTCTGTGTAATCACGTGACATGCAGAGGACAGGAAGTAATGTGTAGCCGGCTGGAACTGACGAGGATGGACGGAGGGGATATCGCTGCGTGCAGGTGAAATACACTGAAGCTGTACCTCCGATCAGCAACAGGAGAGGAGACCCAAAAGGGGGAACCCATGAAGAGGAAAAAATGAATTCGGCCACCCTCTGCCGCATTCCTGACTAAAGGGCAGCACTGGCTGATGCAGACAGCCCGGGACAGCAGGGGGGTTAAGCGGGAGGTGGGACTACGCCCCCCAACCCGTGACTGTCCCTCCGAAATCGGGACAGTTGTGAGGTCTGCAAAATATGTACTCACAAAGGAGGGTAGCAGAAGGGCAACCAACCGCCGTAGACAGCTGGAGATCTATAAACTTCACTCGGATGTCCAGGCAAGCTGGGTGTGGTCACGCTCTTGATGAACAAAGGAACTGGATGGGCTTAGAGGTTGCTAAGCCCCGTTAGACCCCTGCGGTGCACCCCTCCAAAGATAAACGGCACTAGGGGAAAAGAGGCACCAAGGGTATGATAAAACTAAGTTAAAACCAATTAAAAAGAAAAAAGTTGAGGTGGCTTACCTCAAATGAAGACACACTCATACGATTAAAGTGGGATTGTCAACATAAAAATCAAATTTCAACAGCAACTGGTCTGAGTGTATTAAGTGATAAAGATGCTAATCCTGCATTCAAAACTTTTTCTGCTGTTTGGCACTGACTACTAAAGAGCACTGGCCCTTCAGTAGTCAGTGCCAAACAGGTGCATGCTGGAGGTTCATTTTATCTATAATATATTCCTCCTCTTCAATTTCCCTGCCTTGCTACCTATCTGAAACAGGATCCCCTGCTCACTTGTGTTTACAAGCAAGGCTGAGGTGACTCAGCGATTGGAGGAGAAACGAAAAAAAAAGTAAAGGGCAGAAATGACATCAGGATTTAGCCTAAACTGTGGGCAGAAGACATAGTTCCCACCAGGTACTGAATTCTCTTCATTTACTATATAACATTCACTGAAATCAAAACGTGGACAGTACAATACATGTGTTATGTAAGTAGATCAAGTATTTATCTACTTATACAGTATATGTGTTTTTTCCCTGGCATAGTATGGCTAATCCTACGCGTTTCGATGGACTGCACACTTCCTCAGGCCAAATACAAATGCCCTCACAGTGCTTAGAGCCAAGTTTAGACACCCCTTGTACATAGGAAAGAGGAGGCTGAAAATGGGGAGCAAAACATGAAAAAGGGAAAATGAAACCCAAGGAAGCTGTTCATAAAAGAGAAATGTTAAAGTTGATGGATGATGCACATAGAAGAGGAGGCTGCACATGGAAAGGGAGGGGGGCTGCTGTGCCTGATAGGGGAACCAAAACATACTTGGCCAAGGGGCATAAAAAGTTTAAATCCGGCCTTGGTGTAACCTGCTGTTTGACTGACAACCATTGTCAGATGTAGAAAAGTCTTGTTTTACAGCAAAGTAGTACAGAGAACAATGGAGCGTTTGAGTCACTAAGCATGCCCATACATTACTTGATTTGTGGCTGGATCTATCAATATCAGTCCAGCAAGCTGGAGGGATCTCGCCTGAAAGGGCTTGGTTAGGTGCATGGGGATGACACTATTTCAATAATGAATGGACCCCACAGCCAGTCCCCCCCCCATGTAATTTTTTTTCCCGTGAGCCCAGTGGTGGGTGTGGAAGTAGCTCACCTATCTGTGGAGCAGCTCCTAGCATCTTCTCTGCATTGCCGGGAGTGCCTGTACCCCGTGACCCCATCTCATGTACTGGCGTTACATACATGAGAAGGGTCACGGAGTAAAGGCGCCCCGGTGATGCAGAGATGACTCTACAGTAGACATGCAATGGATTAGGTAAGCTGTTTCCACACTCAGTGCGCAGTAAGAGACACATTACATGGGGTGGAGGCCAGTCAGGTGGAAGTGGTGGCCTGGCAGGCAGAGGCAGCAGCGCTAGGAAGAGTAGTTTTAATGCTGCAATCTATTGGAAATCTATCTGCTGTGTGTGGGCAGGTAATCGATCCCTCTCTGATCAAATTCAGTCAGGAGGATCTTTCTGATGGTTGATCTGGTGGCCATCGACTAGTGTAAGACTACTAAAAGTCAAAAGAAGTTTGATCCCTCAGCTTTGTTGGCTGCCAGGCCATGATCTCAGCGATAGCATGACAGACAAAAGGAACTGCAAGCTCAGCACCTGGATAGATAGGAATCTAGGAAGTTAAGCTGGTTTCACATGGACAGTTGCAGGCGGTACATCCATTACCCATTAGATGCCCCCTTTGCCCTGCAGGTAACTTGCAAGAGCCAAGTAAGGGCAGTTTTGAGCCATCAATAACATGGACACACATCTGAGTATGGTGGAGGAATGAGGTGGTTTCTTGATGCTGTGTAATCTTATGTGTTTCAAAAACTACCAAGCATGCTCCCATTTTGGTGGATTACTTTGCGGCCAGAAGGCAATAGCAGGCTGCCAAACTGATGCGGTTATGTCAATGAAATATTCCCATACAGCACTGACTGTTTATATTCCCACCAGTGTCAGGTGGATTAAGAGTGTGTCATGGCATACAGGCTTGAGAAATATTTTCAAGAGTACCTGGAGGTAGTTCATATGGATTTAGAAAACTTTTATTAGGGTAAGGCTCCCAATAATCTAAATGTGGGCAAACCCAGTGGCGTATCTAGAGGCTGCCCCCCTGCTGCACCATCATGCCTGCCCCGGTGTTTCCCCGTCAGTCAGACCTCAGATCAGCGGCAACCAAAGAGAGACAGAGACAAAGAGAGACAGAGACAAAGAGAGACAGAGAGGCAAAGAGAGAGAGAGAGAGAGAGAGAGAGAGAGAGAGAGAGAGAGAGAGAGAGAGAGAGAGAGAGAGAGAGAGAGAGAGAGCATAGTGACCGCGGACATGGAGAACTTTATATGCGGAAGTGATGTCATTGGTCATTTCCTGCATGGGAAGTGTCCCATGCAGGTACTGTGCGTCCTCTCTCTCTCTTCGGTTTCCAGTGATCTGAGGTCTGTGAGTAATGGAGAGCCCACTGACACCAATGAAATGCCCTAACGGGCACTAAGATGAACATAGGGGGTAAAGGGGGTGCTGGGGACACACTCTCACTACCTACATTGGGGGGGGGGGGGGGGGCATCTTACACTGGCCACCTCTGGCTTCCTATACTGGAGGGACACCTCTGTCCTAATATTGTGGCACAACTGGCTACATAATACTGTGGGGCACATCTGGTTAGTATTATTAGTATTAATAGTGTTGGTTGGGGGGCAATTTCAGTGTTTGCCATGGACGCTATAATGGCCAAATACACCCCTGGGCAAACCTATTGACAATATTCTGCATGATTGATTTAGTTTCCAACTGTTTTTGGCAGTGTTTCAGAGTTATATGTACTTTCAACTACTCAAGTGCTCATTTCTTACTGGAAGGCAAACTGTTCTTAACAAAGGCTAATGCCCAACTAAACCCAAAACTGAACAAAGCAAGTTCTGAAAGCAATCATACTGCGTAAGTTGTCAGTATTACTTTTGGCATTTACGGTAACTTTTTAAGTTCAAAATCCTTTGTGCAGCTATGCTTGCCTGCAGCGGTGCACTCATTATATGCTTAATGAGCTCTTCACCCTGTTGCTTCCTGTGAACTACAAAGTACTGCCTGCTCATGTGGACACATGGATTCTACTGTAATGCGGAAAAGCTGGGAAGTATAGTCTGGCATCTGTTCTTCTTTCTACTTTGGTTTTCACATGGACACACCTGAGTGAAACAGACACTTAGCAGCCCAGAAAGGAAAAGAGGAACGAAGCAGGTTGTTGGCACATAGCACTCATTGCCGAAACTAGGCGCCGCTATAGTGCGCGGGCGCGTAAGGATAATTCGGGGGTACGGCCGGCCCGAGATTTCATCTCCCTCCAAGTTTCGACAACTTGGAGGGGGATAGTTTTTAACTCCGCCGGGGATTTGAGTGGCAGCGGGGTGAGCAATCATTTGGCTTACCCTGGGCTCAGCTCACCAGTGGCATAGTAATATGTACGCAATAGGAAGGCTATAGGGTACCTCCAAGAACATTTGGCCCATAAAAAAAAGGAAAGGTAATTTGTTGACAGCTTTGCCTCCATACACTTACTCACCTTACCATCTTCATGGTTTCAGAATTTGCCTTGTTCAGTTCTGGGTTTAATTAGACTTTAAAGGACAAATGAAGCAAGAAGAATATGTAGGCTGCCATATGTATTTCCTTTTAAAGTGGACCTGATCTGTGTCTAATCACTAGTTTAGTGATTTAGTCTAGCTTTCCCTGTGTCACATGACTGCCTAAGGCAGATAAACCCATTTGAAAGGACAGGCTGTAAACAATATGTCTGCTTCCATGAATCAGGAAGTAGAAACTGTGCAGACTGGTATCAGCTGCAACAAAGAAGTATTTTTTTGTTACAGGTTATTATGCTGTTGTGTATCTTTTAGAGCAGAGAGGTACTTTTAGCCACAGCCCCTGAACAAGCATGCAGCAATCAGCAGTTTCTGACATTATTGTCAGATCTGACAACATTAGCTGCATGATTTTTTTCTGGTGTGATTCAGTAGTGTCTGAATAGACCAGCAGGGCTGAAAGGAAACTGGTATTGTTTAAAAGAAAAATATGGCAGCCTCCATATACCTCTAAAAAACAATTCTAAAAACAACCACAGGCAAGCCGGTAACAAGGCATCTGACACGAAATTCCATCTAGGTACATTTCTGTAATATACCACCCCTAGCCAAGGTCGGATTTCAGGAAAGGCCACAAGGCCCAGGCCTCGGTTGGATGCTGGCCAAGGGGTGGCTTGGCATGGAAAAGGGTTGCCGATTGCTGAATATGGAAGAAAAGCCTACAAATGGAAAAGGGAGGTTGCAAATGTGGTGCAACATATGGAAGAGGACACCTCTGCCTCAGGGAGCTGTACAGTAAAGCGAGGGTAAGCTGTACATGGATGTTACCCACAGAATAAGGGGCTACACATGGAATGGTAGAGTGGGGCTACCAGGCCCGGACTTGCATCACAGGAGCCTATAGGCACAGATGTCCTGGCACCCTACACTTCACCCTCCAGAAACCCACAAACCCCCACTGAACCGCAATGCAAGTGTGTTGGTTGACCCAGCTGTGACTTCTCCCTTACCAGTCATAGGTAGCTACAGGTGTCCCTTAGCATTAAGTAGCCAGCTAGTGGTGCCCCGAATGAAGGGAGATCTTGTCAGTGGAATGCCGAGAGCCAAGTGACCAAATTCTAATTTAAGCTCTGCTCAGGACTCTGCATAGGGAATGAGCGAGGTGCTAGGGGAGGGGAGTAAGCCACCCCTCCATCAGGCGCCTCTAGGCACATGCCTCCAGTGCCTTATGGTAAATCCGACCCTTGCGGCTACACATGGATAGCGAGCAACAAGAACGGCCTTGCCCTTAAAATATGGTGGCGGAAGCAGAAGCGCAACAAATGAATTACCGGCAACCAAACACCTTACAGCGAAGTCTCCGGCAACCCCTCCCAACAGCTTTATAAAGCGCAAAATCTGCTCCCATCACTTTCTTGATAAGCGCAGAAGGTCCTGACTCGCTGCTGTATATATTATGCCGCTCCCTTCCTCTTGAATACATCAGTGTCTAGACTTCCTCCAGGAGCAGGCTGAGTTTATCTGAATCTTTCATGTTTGTCCTCGTCATTAAAACAAGTCAGTATCTCCAGCAGCTCATGCATATTTGTCAGCGCCTGACGATCATCAGGCTCAACCTGCCCGTGACAGGCACTGGGTACCAACACATATTCCACATTCTCCACAGCAATTATCATTTTCATCACATAGGTTAAAAAGATTGAGAGTATTCTGCCATGTGTGAACCAGATCTAAATCACATCACAGAAACCTTACATCTCCCTCGGAATGGATTTCTGTCATAAACATTTTTACCGCGTCTAATGTCTGTCAAGCCCGTGAACAAATAATTATTTTTTTTTCTCCCCCTTCTCTTCCACAAAGAGAATACAAAGTCAAATAATCTTCAAACTTTAGTAATTCAGGCTGAAATATATTTCACAATACAATGCCTTTCAATGTTGTTTGATAAGAACCTTGGCGCTGAAGCTAGAACAAAGATTATGATCTTTTACCCTTTTTTTTTTTGTTTATCTGTTAATGTGCTGAATTCTAATGAGGATGAGTTATTTCTGAATATTAAATTCAATTGTTTATGTATTTCATCAGCTAGAAAAGAGAGTTGTTGCCTGGGTGTGCTTTCTTCAAGATGGGTGGTTGTGTCTTACCGTAAAAGAGGTCTGTGCGAGAGGTCATGCTCCCAGAATCCTCTGCCGTGTTCCAAAACTATGTAATGCTTTGTGGGTAGAGCTGTTTTTATGTTTGCAATTTATTTGATTTAAAGGGAACCCGAAGGGAGAGGGAAAAATTGCAATGATGTATACTCAGAGTATTTTAATAGGCACGCTACACAACTACTGGATAGGACCTTTTTCTGGTTCATGCACAACAGATACAATGCATTTCCTATTCTACCAAACCCCATCCCCAGGCCACCGCCAGCATGGACAAAAGGTAGGCTAGGTTCATGGATTCATAAGATTGATATTAAATTCTGACCCTACCATCCGTGGTTCCTCAGCAGAAATTAATAATTTAACATCATTACCGCCTATCTCAACTTTTACTATTGTTGCCTGTAGTGGCACATTTAATTTAATGTGTGTAAGAATCTTATATCTCCTTATAGTTGAGGCGAGAAGAAGTAAGGTGAAATATTTCGTAAGATTAGCTATTTGAATGAACCCCATTGTTTCACAGAACAAATCTGTCAGTTTACAGGTGCCCATAAATCAGATGATGTATGGGCAGATCGACCACAAGACAGATCTCTCTCTGATCAAGTTGATCGGAGAGCGATCTGTTGCCTGCTCATTCTAAAAAACACACGATTGGTTCGCACGATGGCTAGGGGCCATCTCTCACTGGCCGGGGCCACAAGGCCAATATGCAATACCTGGAGGGGAGTACAGGTGGGCCTGGACCTCTCACACCCAGGCTCTGGACCTCTCACATCCAGAAAACCCACCAACACTGCCTCCATACTGAATGCTAAATTCAACACACACAAGCAATAGAACACAGCAGTACATGCATCCAGCTACATTTAAGTGGTCAGCAGGTGCTCGTCAGCCAATCAGGATGCATTGTCATACACCCTTTACCTGCCATACCACATCTAGCAGCCATTAGCTGGATTAGCTGGATGCATGTACTGCTGTGTTCTATTGCTTGTGTGTGTTGAATTTAGCATTCAGTATGGAGGCAGTGTTGGTGGGTTTTCTGGATGTGAGAGGTCAAGAGCCTGGGTGTGAGAGGTCCAGGCCCACCTGCACTCCCCTCCAGGTATTGCATATTGGCCTTGGGGCCCTGGCCAGTGAGAGAGGTCCGGGGCCCCTAGCCATCGTGCGAACCAATCGTGTGTTTTTGAACGTTTTCTTTCAGCTCTAGGACATGGCGGACAGGTGAGCGGTTAGGGAGGGACCCCTGTGGGAGGGATGCCTGCACGGGGCGGTCCTGCTAGCGACGCAATCTTGCGATGGCGTCCAACTGAAGCCTCCCACCTGAATGCTAATGGCTGGTAGATGTCGTATGGCAGGTAAAGGGTGTATTACAGTGCATCCTGATTGGCTGACGAGCACCTGCTGACCACTTAAATGTAGCTGGATGCATGTACTGCTGTGTTCTATTGCTTGTGTGTGTTGAAGCCTGCTCATTCTCATCAGGCTGATTTCTTATCAATTTCAAGCTGAAATCGTTCCAGAATCAGCCTTGTGACACCGCATCCAATGCCTTGCTGGCCTGACAGTGCTCTGCTAATGTTAAATGTGCCCCCCGGTGCCCTATACTTTACCTGTCCGTGTCCACCGCTGGCTCCGGGCTGCCCTGCAAACCACATACACACGCCCCACTTGCATACATATATAATCGGCGCCGGGAGACCTGGGCGCAGGATACAGCCGGTATGGCTTATCTTGCTACTGCACAAGTTCCCGGCAACGTTAAGTACTATTCCCCCTCTGGGTTCATGGATTGTGGAGAATAATGCAATTCGGCTTCCAGCTATAGATTTAGGCCGAATTACAGTGTTTTAAAAGTAACTTCAGCTCCGTCTTCTGATGGCGGCGAAGTTACTCCCTGTGCGCTGCTATAGCCGTAATTCCTATTACGGCCTATGGTGGCGCCAGCTCCGCCTAAATCGTCTGCGCTGAAAATAACTGCTCCGCCCCACATGGCTGCTGGCATATACTTAGGGGCATGTGTGACATTGTAGACACGTTCAAGTCTCTCTGGCAACCACGTGTGGCGCATGTATACGGATTGCGGGGGAGCGCGGAGCTCGCAGCAGATGCGGACAGCTAAAGTATAGTGCACCGGGGGGGAGGGTGTGTGTTTGTCATTTGTCAGAATATCGCTCGCCATTACTGGCGCGCACCCAATCGACCACGGTGGTCCGCCATCTTGCAGCATGTCCAACATGCTTGGCCCAAAAAATTGGTTTCATCGTTGATCGGGCATGCGCTTGGCGGCACAGATTTTCATCCTATTCTATAACCAGATCGTCGAACAGCCGCCAAGTTGCTAGATGAATGGGTTCCTCAACAGTTTCTACTTGTAGAGGACAGAGGTAAGCCAAGCATGATTTGGGGGAGTGAGATATTTTATAAAGACCTGAAATAATACATTTAATGGGATGCAAGTGAGTCTAATTTTCTGATGACTGTGAATGTTTACTGATTATTGTGTGACTGGTAAATTCCTGCCGTCCTACAAATTAATATTGTGATTAAGGTATATCAGCTTCTCGGTGATGTGCATTAGGTAAAATGAGATATGGTCTATAATTGAATGAAGGCAGAACGGTACCAGCACTGAAGGTGACTACAAATCACTTGCACAGGCAAGCAAAGAGAAGCTGATATTAAAGGACAACTAAAGCAAGATATATATGGAGGCTGACATATGTATTTCTTTTTAAACAATACCAGTTGCCTGGCAGTCCTGCTGATCGTTCTGGTATAGGTAGTGTCTGAATCCAGAGCCGGGACAAGGTCCTCCAGCACCCAAGGCTGAGAAACCAAAGTGCGCCCCTCCATCCCTCCCACCCCAGCAATAACACAATGATTGCTATTAGACTAAGAGGCGCCCCAGGGCCCCTAACACCTTAATCTCTTAGTTATCTGGCTTGCAGTCACTGCCATGTATTCCCTTTTCTTATTTCTCTCTGCTTCAAACACAATAGGGGAATGATAGCTGAACGAGTTGTGCGCCCCTTCCTACACTGCGCCCTGAGGCTAGAGCCTCTCTTGCCTCTGCTTCAGCACGGCCCTGTCTGAATCACAGACCTGAAACAAGCATGCAGCTAATCTTGTCAGCTTTGTGTCAGAAACATCTGATATGCATGCTTGTTCAGGGTCTATGATTACAAGTATTAGATGCAGAGGATCAGCAGGACAGCCAGGCAACATGCATTGTTTAAAAGGAAATACCTAGGTCAGTCTCCATATCACTCTAACTTTGGCTTTCCTTTAAACTGGAAATAGAACCTTAGGGAACTATTGGAGGTCGATTATCAGTCTAAAGGTGCCCATACATAATACAATCTTGATGGAATAATCTTATCACTTCTATGTAATATGAGGGATTATCTAACATATCCAGTCAAAGTATAGTCACTCAGTTTATTTTTCTACTACATAGATATGGACTCCTGAAACATAAAGCTTCTCCTCAGGGTGCATTTATCAGAGGTCATCTCCCTCAACAATTCAATGCAAAGAAAAAGATCCTCACTCAAGGGATATGCTAAACCTGCTCACTGCCTCCCTTTGCTGCATATGGAGCAGAAGGAGAAGTTGGGCGAGGTCAGGTGATGTCACTGTGCTGGGGAAGCAACTCACACTTTTCTGGTAGCATCATACTTTTTATACAGATCCTTGTCTCATGTGAATGACGTTTACAAAGATTATTTCTTCAGAATGACTGCATTAAATATAGGATTGAGTATAGTGCGAGTCATGGCATAACTCCCAATTCATCTTTACTAACAACAAAGTACTTGGTTAGGTGAATTAGGGCTTAGTGAACCTTCAGACTAAAAATCTACTTAGCAGCACTGAAAATGCTTGGTGTTTCTTTAACAGCTTCACAGCATCAGAACGTTGTTTTTCTTACCCAAGCCTCATTTTTAGCTGCACAGAAGCTAAGCTCCGCCCCATCAAAGAAATCTGCTTGGTCATTTTTTCCCTGATGCTGTGCAAAGCATGATAGGATTTCTTCTGATGTTGTTCTCGTTCTGCTGTTTTGGCGCATTTTTTATTTTTTTTATTTTGAATTTGAGATTTAAAGCCTAGCGCGTGGAGCTGGCAGGGGTGATCAGGACACAGGACAGTTGGAACTGTGTCTCATGCTCCGTCACCTCCTTTCAACTAAAAAGATGGCTGCCCCCATGAAATCACAAACATTTTCCTGTTCTTTTAAAACAGGGTGGGTAAGAGATTATATTACCGATCGATTTTAATTAACATAACTAATGTAACTTAAAGAAAACCTGAACTGAAAATTAAAAGTCAAAATAAACATAAACAAGTCATACTTACCTCCCATGTAGTCTACTCCTCAATCTCTTTCTCCTCTCCTGTTGTCCTTGTCCTTGTCCACTGTGATCAAGGGAATTCTCCATCCTCCATTTTGAAAATGGCCATTACCCCATAACAGCTTTCTGGTCAGCACACTGTTAAACTGTAACATCGCCCACTTGAGCAATAGGGAAACATGAACATTACCGGGCACATCAGTTGTCCACTCAGCTATAACTGACAGCAACTGATATATAACTGACAGCAACTGATATATTTCAGTTCTGACAAAATGTTGTCAGAACTGGAAGGGATCATTGTCAGAAGAAAATGGTGAGCTTCTGAGAGGAACTGATGGCAAGGTAACTATTTAATGTTAATTTGAAGTTACCTCATGTGTTTATTTTAAATAATTGTACTCAGTACAGGTTCCCTTTAATGACGGTATGTTTGTTTAGGCTGAAGTTCCTCTTTAACCAGTTCATTACTAAGGGTTTTTTCCCCTTATGGACCAGAGCAATTTTCACATTTCAACGCTCCTCCCATTTATTTACCAATAACTTTATCTTTATGAAATAATCTTATCTTGTTTTTCACCACCAATTAGGCTTTCTTTGGGTGGTATGTTATGCGCAGAATTATTTTATTGTAAATGCATTTTAAAGGGGAATAATAAGAAAAAAAATATTTTAAACATTCATTATTTCTCAGGTATTCAGCCAGTTATAGTTTTAAAACAAAACGTGCTACTCTGGATAAAACACACACATTATATTTGCCCATTATTCCTGATTATTACAATGTTTAACATATGTCCATAGTACAATGTATGGCGACAATATTTTAATTGGAAATAAAGGTGTATTTTTTTCCATTCTGCGTCCGTCGCTAATTACAATCCCTTTTTTGCGAAAATAATGGTAATATACCCTCATTGTAAGGCTTGGTGGTGTATTCTCCACAGTCAGCATGCAACGCATGAGCTGACGTGGAGGAGGTACACACACTAGCACAAGGAAACAGGCTATCCCTAGTCAGGGCCGGCCCTAGACTTTTTGCCGCCTGAGGCAAACTTCGGAAAAATCGCTGCCCCCCCAAGCCGTGGGTGGGGGGCCGTCGAGCTGGAGGGGGCAGCGGGCAGGAAGGGGGTATTTGGCACAGTGGTGGGGAGGGGGTTCAGACCCCCTCCCTCGCCTGGGTCCCCCTATCTGCGCTCCCCCTCCAGCTTTTAGTCGCTACTGGTAAGAGGCAGCTGGCAGGGATGACTCACCTCTTCCGCGTTCCAGCATGCGTTTTACTGTCATCACTTCCTGCAATGCCGTCCACTTACAATACAGTGGGCGGCATTGCAGGAAGTGACGACAATAGAACGCACGCTGGAACGCGGAAGAGGTAAGTCGTCCCCGCCCGCTGCCTCTTACCAGTAGTGGCTAAAAGCTGGAGGGGGAGCGCAGATAGGGAGACCGAGGCGAGGGAGGGGAGGTCAAACCCGCCTCCCCACCACTGTGCCCAATACCCCCTTCCTGCCCGCTGCCCCTTCCAGCTCGGTGGCCCCCACCCGGACCGGTTGCCGCCCCCCAGAAGTGCCGCCTGAGGCAATTGTTTCACCCCGCCTCATGGGTGGACCGGCCCTGTCCCTAGTATATTGGAGGGGAGGACTGACTCCAACAGGAGATTGTGGCGCACAGAGCCGGTGCAGATCTGACAGCCACAAACAATGCTTTCGCTATAACGTCTCAGCGCAAAGTAGCGCTGAGCGCACAAACCAGAACTGAGGAGATCAGGACAGGTAAACAGAATGAACGCTTGCTAAACTAGCCACTACTTAGTGACAGCAAGCGTCCACAATAACACAGACTGGAATGAGGCAGCCAATGCGTTGCGGCGATGGCGTGCCTCACAAAGACAGGACAGGATAGTCAGGAAAAAGCAGGATCAAGATAGATGAACGTAACACAGACAAATATACAATAAGTATGTTTTCCTAGCGTATTACAATTACAGCTATCAATGAAACTATTTGTAACGTCTGACTAACATATGTATATATCGGCAATGAACCGATATATGACATAAGCAGGAACGCTGACTAGGACTGGAGTAATACAGGGAACAGGACTCAGAAGGATTCGCTATCTCTTCGCAGAGATGAACGCAATCCACAAACGGTAACAGAACAGGATTCAGAAGGATTCGTTATCTCTTTGCAGAGATGAACGCAATCCACAAACAGAACCAGGAGCAGGGTAACTACCTCAGCACGGGTGGTCACGGTACGCGCAACCTACCAAAACGTGCTGGAAAGCTGACTAACTGCACACAGGATATAAACAGTTCGTGTACGTATACATCAGCGACACTGATGTATCAACGCAACACAAATACAAGGAAAATAATAAACGTGCTGGTATGCATATATATTGGCAATGAACCAATATATGATGCAAAGACCAGCAAAGTATCTTTAGAACAAGAAACACGATCGAGGGCTGAAGCGACAGCAAGACGGGCTTAAACTGAAGCTATGAAAACCCAAGGAAACCCTGCAGGAAGCAGATCTTTATACTGAGGTCATCCAATGGGAGCAGACATGCAGATTCCCACACAGGTGAATGATAATCAGTCACAAGCTGACAGCAGGGAAAGGCAGACAAAGCTATGCAGCTTGCATGGAAATAGATCAGAACTGCCTGAGCTGCAGCACTACTGCTTCCAGCAATACCTGCTGCAGCAGCGATCATTACAGTACCCCCGCCCTTAAAAGCGGATTCCAGACGCTTTCCAAAACTGAAATTCCCAACAAAACAGTCTGACTGATAATTCATGATGACCGGGACAGCCCGGCAAGACCGAATTCCAGAATCAGTCCCCACAAGACTGGACCCATCAGAACCAGAACCTATAGAACCATGTCCATCAGTACTACAAGCCCCAGTGTGACACCCATCAGAACCATGATTTCCAGAAGAAAGCCCTCCGAAACTCCCTGAGCGATACCCACCGCCTTCCAGGAACCGTTCAGAAACGCCAAAGCCTTTGCAATGCCCACCGGTACTGTCTTTACCAACACAAAACCCACTGTTGAACCAGTCCAAGGCACCAGGACAAGTTTTCTCAGAGACCTCCCAGAACACCTTGAAGCTCCAAAGAGATCCCCATAGGTCAGAATGCCCCTTAGGCTCACATGGAGAACTATCAAGAACCCCTATGGAACCTAGGGCAATTCCCGAGTCAGGGCCACAAGGACAAACATCAATATCAGGGCTTTCAGGGACCAGAACCATCTCTGGGCATGCAGGCAGACTGGCAACATCAGAACATGTTCCCACTAAGGAAGCATCAGAGCACGCTAACACCTTAGACACACTTGGGCATTCTGGCACACAAAGAACATCTGGGCACACTGGCACAAGAGAAACCTCTGGGCACGTCAAGGAACTGTGAGCCTCAGGGTCAGCCAAGACGGGACCAAAACCAGGACCGGCCAAAAAAAAATCATCATGACTAGACTTCACAACTACTGGATTTTTACACGAGAATGCAGGATCAGACTTAGATGTCGCTGATTCCAGCAAAGTCAGTAACAAATCAGATTCAGGGGCACTAACAAGACAGGACAAATCTTCTGATGTATGCACTGAACCAGATAGGGACTCCACAACTATCTCTGGACTGGACAGAGACTCATTTAATACACTGGATTGGAGCTCATGAGGCGCTGCAGAGCAAGTCAGTATTGCAGCAGCCCCCACTGGACTAGGCAAAACTGAGGAATTCCCTGGACAGGAAGGGGACTCTGGAACCTCTGCCACAGCGGCCAGAGAACCAGAATCTTTCAGGATACAAGGCAGGGTTTCAGGAATGCTTATTAAATCAGACTGAAATTCTGAGACTTCTGTTATTTTGACCAGAGAATCAGAATTATCCATGTTACAGGGCAAGACTTCTGAAACATGCAGAGGACAGGGCTGGAGTTCCTCGGCTGTTACAACACTGGAGAGGGACTCAACAACATTGGTTAAATCAGACTGTGTACAGGGCAAGGTATCTGACACACTTGCTGACGAGGACAATATTTCAATGGCTTCTGCTTTTCTGGGCAGAAATTCATCAAGTTTTATTAGAGCAGACTGTAATTCCAAAACAGCTGCTAGACAAGTGAATATTACTGCAACACCAACTGAGGTAAGCAGTGCCTCAGACTCCTCTGCTAGAGGGTTTAAAGTATCCAAAGTACTGGGTGAAGCATAAGACTCTGCGACCACAGCTTCACTGGACAGGATCACTGAACAGTCCATATTGCAGGGCAAAACCATGGAAGCACCTGCTGGACAGCATAATGATTCTGTGACCTGAGTTTCATTGGAGAGATCTACTGCACAATTCATGGTACAGGGCAAATTTATTGGAAAATTTTCTGAACAAGGTAATAATTTTGCGATTTCAGGTTCACATAGCAGATGCTCTGAGCTATTCACGAAACTAGAGCGAGGTGTAGAAACAGGAAGATCAAGACACAATGTTTGCGCATCTGAATCACCATTCATTTGTAAAATTGGAAAATTCAGATGCTGGGGTTCTGAGGTTTCTAGACAGGATTGCTGGGACTCGGAAACTGATGTAGTGCATCTATTGGCATCTGCTGGATCAGACAGGAGTTGAACTTTATTAACACAGGTAATTTCTGCAGAAATGTTTGCAGAAGCAGGCAAGATTTTTCTGGTGTTTGTTTCACTGAACAAAGAGTCATGAGTACTGGCTAGGCTGGACTCGGAAGTCAGCAGGACCTCTGGATTCTCTGCTGAGAAATTTGCGCAGGGCAAGGTTAAGAATGTATCAGTGGCTTCTGTTTTACTGGTAAGTAACACTGAGTTATCCATGGTACAGGGTGGAATTGCAGGAACTTCAATTTCACACAAAAAGAGCTCCGAATCACCTGCTGAATCAGCCAAAGGTGCTGAAGCAGGCGGGTCAGAACGCCAAATTTGCGAATTCGGAGTCACATAAAAATCATCCAAAATCAGTTCCCACACATCAATCAATGGAGCCACAAAGTCATACCCACACACACCAGTTTTTATTAGGTTATAGGCAGACTTAATGCATGCATTCAATACTAATTCACTTTTTGCACTGTAAAATTGACAAAATGAACTTGAATCATTCTTCCATTCATTGACCAGAGCTTCCATCTCTCCTTTCTCAAATGGAGGATTCCAAGCATACTTAACAGGCAGATCATGGTTTGCAGATATGATTGTAGCAGGGACATATATTGGGTTAATTAGCAGGTGATTGGCAAATTCCTTATTCCTAAGAATCTCCAATACCTGTAGCAAGTGCTGAACTGTAGTGTATGCAAACTTTCCTTGCTTCACAAATAAGTTGATTTGTTCAATACTCTGTAATATCTCCTCATAATCATACTCAGATAATTCTTTTAAACAAAAATCTTTATTTTCCCTAGCCAGGGAGGAAAGTTCATTAGTAGTTTCATAAGTCCATTTAACTCCCCTGAAAGACAATTGCATTTCATTATCTGTTAATGGCAGAATCTCATTATAGGTCTCAGTCGCTAAGGATAATGACTCTGCAGATCGGACACGTTTCTTAAAACGTTTGCGTTTTGCCTTAGACCCTGCTATTTTTGGTGATTTATTCAAGGCTGCAGGAAAATTATCAGTAACACTTTCTGCTTGCTGAACATTTTTGCAAGCAATTGAAGGAGAAGCTGATTGGCCTGCTGCCAGGAGTTCATTAAGAGGAAAAGGCAATGGATCTATGCGCAACCAGTTATGGATCACAAACGCTAGAAATTCCAGCGGTCTCTCTTTCAAATCGGAATGATTGAGAACATCAAATGCCCACTGGAATAATTCCCCTTTAAACAAAATATAACTTAGTTGGAGTGCCCAGGTTGAAACAGGAGTCGCTTGGAGATCGGGATTGGCCAGGAACCTGGCACATTCAGAGAAAAATTCATTTTGTGTTTCAGAGTTAAGTTCTTCAAATTTCTTAAAGGAACAGGAACCATAATTAACAGTGTCATACTTTCTGGGAATCCCCCCCACAATGGGGATTGGTAATGGGGTTTTCATAATGTAAGGCTTGGTGGTGTATTCTCCACAGTCAGCATGCAACGCATGAGCTGACGTGGAGGAGGTACACACACTAGCACAAGGAAACAGGCTATCCCTAGTATATTGGAGGGGAGGACTGACTCCAACAGAAGATTGTGGCGCACAGAGCCGGTGCAGATCTGACAGCCACAAACAATGCTTTCGCTATAACGTCTCAGCGCAAAGTAGCGCTGAGCGCACAAACCAGAACTGAGGAGATCAGGACAGGTAAACAGAATGAACGCTTGCTAAACTAGCCACTACTTAGTGACAGCAAGCGTCCACAATAACACAGACTGGAATGAGGCAGCCAATGCGTTGCGGCGATGGCGTGCCTCACAAAGACAGGACAGGATAGTCAGGAAAAAGCAGGATCAAGATAGATGAACGTAACACAGACAAATATACAAGAAGTATGTTTTCCTAGCGTATTACAATTACAGCTATCAATGAAACTATTTGTAACGTCTGACTAACATATGTATATATCGGCAATGAACCGATATATGACATAAGCAGGAACGCTGACTAGGACTGGAGTAATACAGGGAACAGGACTCAGAAGGATTCGCTATCTCTTCGCACAGATGAACGCAATCCACAAACGGTAACAGAACAGGATTCAGAAGGATTCGTTATCTCTTCGCAGAGATGAACGCAATCCACAAACGGTAACAGAACAGGATTCAGAAGGATTCGTTATCTCTTCGCAGAGATGAACGCAATCCACAAACAGAACCAGGAGCAGGGTAACTACCTCAGCACGGGTGGTCACGGTACGCGCAACCTACCAAAACGTGCTGGAAAGCTGACTAACTGCACACAGGATATAAACAGTTCGTGTACGTATACATCAGCGACACTGATGTATCAACGTAACACAAATACAAGGAAAATAATAAACGTGCTGGTATGCATATATATTGGCAATGAACCAATATATGATGCAAAGACCAGCAAAGTATCTTTAGAACAAGAAACACGATCGAGGGCTGAAGCGACAGCAAGATGGGCTTAAACTGAAGCTATGAAAACCCAAGGAAACCCTGCAGGAAGCAGATCTTTATACTGAGGTCATCCAATGGGAGCAGACATGCAGATTCCCACACAGGTGAATGATAATCAGTCACAAGCTGACAGCAGGGAAAGGCAGACAAAGCTATGCAGCTTGCATGGAAATAGATCAGAACTGCCTGAGCTGCAGCACTACTGCTTCCAGCAATACCTGCTGCAGCAGCGATCATTACACTCATGACATACATATTAAAAAAGTGTATTTATGTATTTATTTTTTAAATTCCACTTTTTTAATTTTTAATAAAAAAAAAGTGTCTTATTTTGTTAACTATGGGAAAGGAGATAAGGGGTTAATTTTAACAGCGCTGTACAGAGTATATTGTTTTGTCACCAACTGTCCCTACCCAATTCCCTACCATAGTCCTATGTGTATGTATGGATTGTGTAGTGTATGTGTTGCAGTCTAGCCAATTAACCTATCCGTATGTTTTTGGTATGTGGGAGGAAACCAGAGTGCCCGGAGGAAACCAGAGTGCCCGAAGGAAACCCATGCAGACACGGGGAGAACATACAAACTCCTTGCAGGTGTTGACCTGGCTGGGATTCAAACCGGGGACCCAGCGCTGCAGAGAGCGCTAACCACTACGCCACCGTGCAGCCCACTTATAGATCTGAAGCAGATTCAACCATCAGATAGATTTCTGTCAGATGCTTGTCAAGTCGAATCTGTCTGATGTGTGCCACACACTAGGAACAGATTTCCAATAGATTTCAGAATGAAATCTATTGGTAATCTATTGGAAATCGATCCAAATGCATTATTGGACCATTAGATCCAATGCAACTCTATGGGCAATCGGATTAATCATCCTATCAGATAGATCAAATCCATCAAAATCGGCCGCAAATCGATCAATAGATTTGATGGAATCAATTTCTGATCGATCAATTTCATGGAATCGATCGATCGCTGAAATCAACCAGTGTATGGGCTCTTTTACTGCCAGCATACTGCAGTGGGGTTACAATGATGATGTCATCAGGATAGCCAAAACTATATTAACCACTTGAGGACCGCCCCCAGCCGATGGGCGGCGGCAAAGTCCGGGCCCAAACGACCGCAATACGCCCATCGGCGGGGGCGGCTGCGGGAGTGGCTATGCGGCGATCGCGTCATTCGTGACGCGATCAGCCGCCGGGGACTCGCTCCGCCCACCGCTCGTAGTAACCCGCCGGCCGTTCGGAAGCGCCGGAGGGTTACTAGCACCCGGATCGCCGCTGCACATATGTATAATAGGCTTTGTAATGTATACAAAGCCTATTATACTGGCTGCCTCCTGCCCTGGTGGTCCCAGTGTCCGAGGGACCACCAGGGCAGGCTGCAGCCACCCTAGTCTGCACCCAAGCACACTGATTTCCCCCCCCCTGCCCCCTGATCGCCCACAGCACCCCTCAGACCCCCCCCTGCCCACCCCCCAGACCACTGTTTGCACCCAGTCACCCCCCTAATCACCCATCAATCACTCCCTGTCACTATCTATCAACGCTATTTTTTTTTTTATCCCCCCCCCTGCCCAGGTCATTTTGCGACATTTGGTTTCAAGACTACTCCTCACGGTTTAGGGCCCCTAAAATGCCAGGGCAGTATAGGAACCCCACAAATGACCCCATTTTAGAAAGAAGACACCCCAAGGTATTCCGTTAGGAGTATGGTGAGTTCATAGAAGATTTTATTTTTTGTCACAAGTTAGCGGAAAATGACACTTTGTGAAAAAAAACAATTAAAATCAATTTCTGCTAACTTGTGACAAAAAAAAAAAAAATCTTCTATGAACTCACCATCCTCCTAACGGAATACCTTGGGGTGTCTTCTTTCTAAAATGGGGTCATTTGTGGGGTTCCTATACTGTCCTGGCATTTTAGGGGCCCTAAACCGTGAGGAGTAGTCTTGAAACGAAATTTCTCAAAATGACCTGTGAAATCCTAAAGGTACTCATTGAACTTTGGGCCCCTTAGCTCAGTTAGGGTGCAAAAACGTGCCACACATGTGGTATCGCCGTACTCAGGAGAAGTAGTATAATGTGTTTTGGGGTGTATTTTTCCACATACCCATGCTGAGTGGGAGAAATATCTCTATAAATAGACAATTGTGTGTAAAAAAAATAAAACAATTGTCATTTATGGAGATATTTCTCCCACCCAGCATGGGTATATGTAAAAATACACCCCAAAACACATTATAATACTTCTCCTGAGTACGGCAATACCACATGTGTGGCACTTTTTTGCAGCCTAACTGCGCTAAGGGGCCAAAAGTCCAATGAGCATCTTTAGGCTTTACAGGGGTGCTTACAATTAGGCACCCCCCAAAATGCCAGGACAGTGAACACACCCCACAAATGACCCCATTTTGGAAAGTAGACACTTCAAGGTATTCAGAGAGGAGCATAGTGAGTCCGTGGCAGATTTCATTTTTTTTTTTGTCGCAAGTTAGAAGAAATGGAAACCTTTTTTTTTGTCAGAAAGTGTCATTTTCCGCTAACTTGTGACAAAAAATAAAATCTTCTATGAACTCACCATGCCTCTCACTGAATACTTTGGGATGTCTTCTTTCCAAAATGGGGTCATTTGGGGGGTTTTTGTACTATCCTGGAATTTTAGCCCCTCATGAAACCTGACAGGTGCGCAGAAAAGTCAGAGATGCTTGAAAATGGGAAAATTCACTTTTGGCACCATAGTTTGTAAACGCTATAACTTTTACCCAATCCAATAAATATACACTGAATGGTTTTTTTTAATCAAAGACATGTAGCAGAATAACTTTCGCGCTCAAATGTATAGGAAATTTTACTTTATTTGAAAAATGTCAGCACAGCAAGTTAAAAAAGTCATTTTTTTGCCAAAATTCATGTCTTTTTTGATGAATATAATAAAAACTAAAACTCGCAGCAGCAATCAAATAGCAGAAAAAGAAAGCTGTATTAGTGACAAGAAAAGGAGGTAAAATTCCTTTAGGTGGTAGGTTGTATGACCGAGCAATAAACCGTGAAAGCTGCAGTGGTCTGAATGGAGAAAAAGGCTCTGGTCCTTAAAGGGACTCCGAGCTCAGAAAAAAAAGGAAAGTTGTACTCACCAGGGGCTTTTTCCAGCCCAGTGCTGGTCGGGAGGTCCCACGCCGGCGTCCTGGCTCCTCTCCTTCTCCCCGCTCCGGAATGGCTGGCAGGCCGCAGCCCGGGCGACACTCTCCCGAGTGTCGGGCTGCTTCTTCCGCATATGACGCGGATTACGTCACACGCCGGCCGCCTCGCGTCATCACGGCGGCCGGCGTGAAAGTACTGGGCATGCGCGCTTTGTTTGCGCATGCGCAGTACTTTCACGCCGGCCGCCGTGATGACGCGAGGCGGCCGGCGTGTGACGTAATCCGCGTCATATGCGGAAGAAGCAGCCCGACACTCGGGAGAGTGTCGCCCGGGCTGCGGCCTGCCAGCCATTCCGGAGCGGGGAGAAGGAGAGGAGCCAGGACGCCGGCGTGGGACCTCCCGACCAGCACTGGGCTGGAAAAAGCCCCTGGTGAGTACAACTTTCCTTTTTTTTCTGAGCTCGGAGTCCCTTTAAGGGGCGAAAAGACTGTGGTCCTTAAGTGGTTAAGGAGGATTTTTTAGGAGTTACACTTTAAATTCCAAAGAAAAATATTATACAAGTACTAGTTCCCCAGTTTTGTATTTTAATCAGAAGATAATGCTAACAGGGGTCTAGCCAGAATTATAGCAGCCCCCCTTAGGCACAGCAGTCAATCCTCCGTCTATGTCACGTGCCTAGCGCTCTCTTGCCAGCCCGCATTTTATCCTTATCGCTAGCGCTTTTTAATATATAATTCATTCATACAGCCTTTTGATTGAACATTGACCAGATGAGTGAAAAATGTAATTAAAAAGTTTGATCGGGCTGCTATAATTTATTTTAGATGGATTTCGAGTTTCCATTTTAACATTAAAAAGGATAGAAAATGGCAAGAGAAATCTCATTACAAGTGTTTTTGTATATTTTAATCAATATTCGTTAGTGCTCGCACTACATTCCCTGGCCCCAAGTTAATTATAGCTAAGTGAGCCTTCTTTGTGTAGTCTGGATCTATGGGCTCCTGCTTAAATTATCCAGCTGAAGATTAGATTTTCCACAGGACAAATATTCATGAGAATTTCATGGATAGCTCGCTGGAAGTCACCTGTATTCAGAAAGGCAGTTTTAAAACTCCTCAGGCTTAAAGGAAACTCTGCTTTAAAAGATGCAACAGTATAATAACCTTTAAAGAAAAACATTTCTTTGTTACAGCTGATACAAATCCTGCAATAAATGTGCAGTGTATCTACTTCCTTCTTTCATGGAAGCAGACTTATTGTTAATGTTCAGCATTTACAAATTAGCTGCTCTGCCGTGGCAGAGGAGATTCCTGAGCCGACACAGCTGAGAGATAAAATTACAGTGGTGATTAGGCACAGATGAGTGGAAATTAGACATGCTAAACTCTCTAAATACATACAGGGTGCATTTCCCTATGCTTTCCTTTTCTCCTGTGCAACAGTTCAAGTCCATTTTAAAGTAACAAACATACCACTGTTACTTCTATACCATTGGTGATTACTCATGGTCCTTTTTTTTATTTATGTATTTTTTTTATTATAATCTTCTAAACATTAAAAGAAGCCTTTCTTGAATTTCATATGTGTTTTGGAAGTAGAGATAATAAACTGCATTTTTTTTTCTGACGTGATACAAGTTTGGTTGTTATTTTAATGCAGATTGAAATCACAATCAAATGCACTTGATGGTGATTTGGATTGGTTACGTTTTATTCTGCAATATAAACTGCAACTATATTTGCATCAAGTTAGATAAAAATAGCATCTCACTGGTCATCACAAGTTCAGCACCACGGACAACACCTGTCGTACAATCTAATCTGGCAGCTGTCCTGTGCCCTCGCCGCAGCTCCGCTCCCAGCCGGTGGCCCGGGGGCTCCTTCCGGTGCAGATGTCGACCTTGCCAGGTTGGTATCTACTACACCTGCACAAGAACCGCTCGCAGTTGCGCTGACGTCACCTGGAGTGTACTGCGCAGGCACAGTAGGCTGGAGGAAGCCCACGGGTAAGTAGATTTTTTTTATATATATAGTACCTTGGACATTCCCTTTAAAGAGAACCTGAGATTAAATAAACAAAGAAATTCATACATACCTGGTGCTTCCTCCAGCCCCCTTGGGCCTGATCGCTCTCTCCACATCCTGGATCTTCCGTAAGGACTCCAGGTAACTTCGGGAATCAGGGCTTACCGGGCATGTCGCCGGGACTGTCCTGCACCTGTGCATTGCTGCACAGGCACTCTCCTGGCCGTGGTAGCGAGACAGAGGTGTGCGCACAGACGCAATGCACATGCGCCGATTGGCCCCAAGTGGCTTAAGTTAATGGGAGCCCTTATGGAAGATCCAGGAGTTGAAGGGTGGCGCAGAGGGAGCGATCAGGCTCAAGGGGGCTGGAGGAAGCCCCAGGTATGTACAAGATTTTTTTTTTGTTTCATCTCAGGTACACTTTAAAGGAATCCTGGGATAAACAAAGTGTATAGATTTACACTTACCTGGGCCATCCTTTCAGCCTCCTGTAGTTGTAGTATCTGCTTGGTCGCCATCCTCCTGCAGCCCAGTCACGTTCCTCTGAAAATTTGTGGTCCCAGAAATATGCGCCTCTGAACTCGCTCCTGTGGCCTGGAGCATTCTGCACAAGCGCAGTCTTGGCAAACTGCGCATGCACAGCGCAATTCAGGGCACGCACAGCTGGTACTGCACATTGTGCAGTGGAGTGTAACTGGGCCAGTCAGGCTACACTGTGGGAGAACGAGGGTGCTCAGGTGAACTAAATGGCGATTAAGCAGACGAACCACAGGGGGCTGAAGGAAGCCCCAGGTAAGTATAAATATATACACTAAGTGCATCTCATGTACACAATAATAAAGTACATATTTATGTAAAGCAAACCTATGAGATTTCTTATTTAAGTGCCTCGTTGCGCCAACCGTTTTGGCGCCAGTGCGGTGTACCTGATTTGGGTACAAATTAGTAAAAAAAATAAAAAATAGCCGTGCCTGAATTACATGTCCCCCCCTCCCCAAGCTGCTGCAACTCGAATGGGGATAGTAATCACTGTGGGCCCAGAGTTTGTGCAGGAGCAGGGTGAGCCGTTTTATGGCTTCAGCCTGTGCCAAAATGGCCTGCGCTGATAATGAGATGCTCTATACCATAGTTACACTCGCGATCCTTAAGTACCACGGGTTGTGCTAATTGCGCATTGTGCGGTATACTGCTGGCGGTAGTAATGGTAATATTTCTGTGCCCTGTCTGCACACAGCAATATTACCAATGCTTGGTCCAGCATGGTGGCGTAGTGGATAGACTTGCAGCGCTAGGCCCCTGGTTTAATTTCCAGCCAGGGCATTACAGTGGGAAGCGAAAGTTTGGGCAACCTTGTTAATCATCATGATTTTCCTGTATAAATCGTTGGTTGTTATGATAAAAAAATGTCAGTTAAATATATCATAAAGGAGACACACACAGTGATATTTGAGAAGTGAAATTAAGTTTATTGTATTTACGGAAAGTGTGCAATAATGGTTTAAATAAAATTAGGCAGGTGCATAAATGTGGGTACTGTCTGTTTCCACAGTTAGGAACATATTGAGGAAATGGAAGACCACAGGCTCAGTTCAAGTTAAGGCTCGAAGTGGCAGACCGAGAAAAATCTCGGATAGACAGAAGCTACGAATAGTGAGAACAGTCAGAGTCAACCTACAGACCAGCACAAAAGACCTACAACATCATCTTACTGCAGATGGAGTCACTGTGCATCGTTTAACCATTCGGCCCACTTTACACAAGGTGATGCTGTATGCGAGAGTAACGCAGAGGAAGCCTTTTCTTCGCCCAGAGTTCAAACAGAGCCGCTTGAGGTATGCTAAAGCACATTTGGACAAGCCAGCTTCATTTTGGAATAAGGTGCTGAGGACTGATGAAACTAAAATTTAGTTATTTGGGCATAACAAGGGGCGTTATGCATGGAGGAAAAAGAACACAGTATATCAAGAAAAACACCTGCTATTTGCAGAAAAATATGGTGGTGGTTCCATCATGCTGTGGGGCTGTGTGGCTGTGTGGCCAGTGCAGGGACTGGGAATGTCAAAGTTGAGGGATGCATGGATTCCACTCAGTATCAGCAGATTCTGGAGACCAATGTCCAGGAATCAGTAACAAAGCTGAAGCTGTGCCAGGGCTGGATCTTTTAACAAGACTACGACTCTAAACACTGCTCAAAATCCACTAAGGTATTCATGCAGAGGAACAAGTACAACATTCTGGAATGGCCATCTCAGTCCCCAGACCTGAATATAATTGAAAATCTGTTGTGTGAGTTAAAGAGAGCTGTCCATGCTCGGAAGCCATCAAGCTGAATGAACTATAGATGTTTTGTAAAGAGGAATGGTCCAAAATACCTTCAACCAGAATCCAGACTTTCAATGGAACCTATAGGAAGAGTTTAGAGGCTTTAATTTCTGCAATAGGGGAATCTACTAAATATTGATTTCATTTCTTTTTTGTGGTGCCCAAATTTATGCACCTGCCTAATTTTGTTTAAACAAATTATTGCACACTTTCTGTAAATCCAATAAACTTCATTTTACTTCTCAACTATCACTGTGTGTGTCTCCTATATGATATATTTAACTGACATTTTTTATTGTAACAACTAACGATTTATACAGGAAAATCATGATGATTAACAAAGTTGCCCAAACTTTCGCATGCCACTGTATCTGCACGGAGTTTGTATGTTCTCCCCGTGTCTGCGTGGGTTTCCTTCAGGCCCTCTGGTTACCTCCCACATCCCAAAAACATACAGATCATTTAATTGGCTGCCCCCCCAAATGGCCCTAGACTACTAAACATACACTACATCAGTGCTGTCCAACTTCACGGGCATGGAGGGCCGTTTTTTTTTCAGAGCACATGGTGGAGGGCCGGCAATCCGACACAATCTAACCCACCCCCCTCCTCGGGGAAAAAAAAAATTGGCAGCAGATTCTCAACAAAATGCACTCAGATTGGCTGCAGATTTACTAACAAAATACATTGATTGGCTGCAGATTTACCCACAAAATACATTGATTGGCTGCACATTTACCCACAGAATACATTGATTGGCTGCAGATTTACCCACAAAATACATTCAGATTGGCTGCAGATTTACCCACAAAATACATTCAGATTGGCTGCAGATTTACCCACAAAATACATTCAGATTGGCTGTAGATTTACCCACAAAATACATTCAGATTGGCTGCAGATTTACCCACAAAATACATTCAGATTTGCTGCAGATTTACCCACAAAATACATTTAGATTGGCTGCAGATTTACCCACAAAATACATTCAAATTGACTGCAGATGTACCCACAAAATACATTCAGATTTGCTGCAGATGTACCCACAAAATACACTCAGATTGGCTGCTGATGTACCCACAAAATACACTCAGATTGGCTGCTGATGTACCCACAAAATACACTCAGATTGTCTGCAGATTTACCCACAAAATGCACTCAGATGTGCCCACAAAATGCACTGATTGGCCGCAGTTGTGCCCACAAAATGCACTCAGATTGGCCGCAGAGCTAAAATATTTACACACCCCTGCCCCCCTCGTTGCCCCCCGTGCTGCCGCCTGTTTTTAAAAACCTTTCCCCCATGCTGCGGCATATAAATATGTACAACCTCCCCCCCCCCCCTTTGTCCCCTGTGCTACTGCCTCTAATTCACCTCCGATCGGCAGCGGCGGGCAGGAGCTCGGAGACGGTCAGACCGGCGCATAGCAGCCACGCAGTGAATTTGAATGGAGGACATGACATCATCGGCCACGCCCAGCACTTAAAGTCCTCCGTGCGGCTGCCATGCGCTGGTGTGGCTGGTTCCTATCTTCTGCCGCCGCCGATCTGAGGGGTGTTAGAGGCGGCAGCACGGGGGACAAAGAGGGGGGGGGGGGGGAGGCTGTAAATATTTATAGGCTGCAGCATGGGGGAAAGGGTTTAAAAAAAAAAAAAAGTTGCGCTGCTACAGCATGGAGCAGGTGGCAGGGGCCGTAGCAGGAGGCCTGGAGGGCTGGATGCGGCCCGCGGGGGCCGCCAGTTGGACAGCACTGCACTACATGATACAGACATAGACATATGACTATGATAGGGACTAGATTGTGAGCTCATCTGAGGGACAGTTAGTGACAAGACATAATGCTCTGTACAGCGCTGCAGAAGATGTCACCGCTATATAAATACTAAATAATAATCGTACATCAACATCTTTGCTTGTTGTGTTAAAATTCTCACCTGCAGTTGGAGACGCAGAATAAAGATGGAATCTGATTGGCTGCTTCTGCTGCACAAGAAGTTCTTTCCCTAGACCAGTTTATGCTGGTGATATAGTTTGTATTTTGTGATAACATTGTGCTGTCCTGGCTAATTTGTAAGTTTTATAGTTTTTGCTAAAACACAAGGAGAAGAAAGGACGCGCTATCTCCGGAGAGCAACTGCAGCATCTAAAATAGCACTCGATAAATAAGTAAAATAAATGAACAGATGGACTTAACGGGTGTAATATAAAACATGTGTACTTTTAGGTCTCTGTTAAATTTAGTGATTAAATGCAGGACTTGATTCTGCTTATTTAATGTAATAAGATTAGGAAAAAAGGTGTACATTTTATTGAGATTGCATGAAGCTTATATTTTAAAAGTTTTAAGGTACTTTTAAGTAACTGGGGCTCGAAGTAACTTAAAAGGAGGCTCTGACCTATAATGCACTGTACTTGTAGCATTGATTTTGCTTCTCTTCTGAAATACAAGCTGGCATAGACAGCCCTTCTGCAATTCACATCATATGCGCTGCGCAGCAGTACGATGCGCTTGCGTACTGCTGCATGCATTCTGCCCGCAAGTGCAGAATTGACCCATTCACCGTAATGAATGGGATCAGCAGTGCAGCAGGTAGCGGCACAGATGCCATGTGATTGTATGCATTGTGCTCCGATCACATGGCCATCTGTGCTACAGAGAGGTGAACGAGGCCTGAGATGCTATTTCCACTCCGAGTTGGGGGCCACATGTAATTTGTGCACTGGCGATTGCCGGTGGCCGAATTACCTAGTTCTTGGGCTCTGCCAATCGCCAGTGCCCAAATTAGTCACTGAGTGCCGCTATAGCCATACTTCTCCTTATGCTGGGTACACATGATACGTTTTTCCACTCGATTTTCCACCCAATCGATTTTTCCGCTCGATTCTCTAATCCTCCGCTGGTTTTTCTTATCTTTTTCCATTCACTTCTATGAGAAATCGAGTGCAGAATCGATCGGAAGGAATATTGGACATGTCGGAAATTATTTATCGAATCCATCTATCAAGATAAAAAAACCTTATGGTGTGTAGCCAGCATTACAGCCTATGGCAGTGTCCAGATGATCAGTGCAGCACTGCGCTGAAATTAGCTGATCCCCCAGTAGCAGCCCTACTCCTGCACTCAGTGTTTCTGGACGTCATAAGGATTTTAACAAAGGTTTGATAAAGGGTTGATAAAGAGTCAGTTCAAGAGCCTTTTTCCATTGCTAACTGCGATCGCAATTGCTGCAATGTGATTGTGATTTGCACCTAGTCAATAAACGTTGAGCGGAACGCACTTTTGTACTGTCTGGGATGTTTCCTGGAGAGCGAATGTGTTTCCCATATAGCCTATGGTGGAAACACATGTGCTGCGGGCTCCAACTGGACTACAAAGGGACCATCAGAGAGGACAATACACCAGTGATGCTCATCACAACCTAGTGATCATGGAAAAGCATTGATTCACGAGCATTTTTTTTCAATATCCCCCGCCGTGATCCGATTCCGGATCACGGATTTGGCCATGGTTACTAGTACAAAAAAAAATATCCATGATTAAAACACCCGAATTTAAAGGTCAATAGCAAAGCCCCCTTACATGCTATATATAGGGCTGCTCAAATCCAGAACCGAGAGATACCTGGATAGTTGCTATCTGGATATCTCCAAGTAAACCTGTGCGGGCTAGGCGGGGGGAGGGGTCAATCTTACCTGTCTGACTTCTTCTTTGTCCGTCCCTCAGCGCCTCCCACTGTGCGCTCCACGCGCGTCAGGTGATTACAAACACTTCCTCCTTCAACCCGGAAGGAGGAAGTGTTTGTAATCACGTGACAGCCGCTTGGACCGCATCGTGGGAGGCGCTGAGGGGCGGACAAAGAAGAAGTCAGACAGGTAAGATTGAACTATCCGGATGTCTCCAGGTTCCGGATTTGAGCAGCCCTGGCTATAAACACCAAATTTGCAGGATATGTTAAGTAGAACAGTGGGAACAAGGGGAACATTTAAAAAAAAAAAAAAGACCTTATACTTTGAGAAAAATCGATTTTAAAGGTTCAAAGGAAATTTCAAAGGAAAAAGGTATACATGTAAATACATTAACGGTCATTACCGCATTTAAATGTATACTGTTTTCCTTTGAACCTTTAAAATCGATTATCTCAAAAACTAGAAGGTCTTTCTGGAATTCTTTCCCTTGTTCTCGCTGTTCTACTTAACATATCCTGCAAATTTGGAGTTTATAGCATGTAAGGGGGGCTTTGCTATTGACTTCTAAAGTTGGCGGGTTTTGGCGTAATTTAATCACCAATACTTTTTCATTGTAAACTTTAAATTCAATTGTCTCAAAAACGATAAGGTCTTTTAAGGTTTTTTTTAAGCTGTAGCCACTGATCACCTTTATAACCCATGACATTTTGGTGATTGTAGCATGTATGGGGGCTTTGCTGTAAACGTTAAAGGAAAATCTGGATCACACCGTGATCTCAGATTTTATAGGCAATCACAGCAAAAATCTGAGTTGAATCAGTAAGTCCATTTCAAATCCGGATCAAAATCACGACTTATCCGATTTTGATTCAGCCACGGCGCCTACACTACACTGTCTGCTGCTGATGGCCTTTAGTCCAGCTCAAGTTGGAACATAGCCATACTGTTTATATTGGGGCTGTACCTGAAAAATGGTGTCAAATAAGGGAGGTACATTGCATTATTGATCAGGACCTTTATATTAAACGGATCATATTTGTCATTAAAGTACACCACATAAAGGTAGCTGAGCTCAGTCACAGTAATTTAAATGAAACTCCAGATACAAATGTTATTGCTTATTTCAAGTGTGGGTCTTTTCATTGCCTAATGGCTGTGCAGCATGCCACACGACCCACTTAGGCCTCTTTTCCACGGACAGTTGAACTGTGTGCTCAGCAAGCAGTTGCCAGGCAGCAGCGAGCAGTTACCAGGAAGCGGCAAGCAGTTCTGAGAGTTTGAGAGGCATTTCACTGCATATGGACTGCCCGTGGAAAAGAGGCCTTACTGACTAAAATAAGGACAAGAGGCTTGAATCATTACGCCGCACTGCTAAACTTTTAGCAGCACAAGTTAAAATGTCAGTGTGCACTCAACGTGCGGTAGTGCTGCCTAGCGTGCACTGGTAATTTACACGCCCTTCTTTTAAATAACGGCTGCTCCATTAATCCCGCCCTCAGCCCCGTCAGGTCCTGTAGCTTTTTAGGACGTAATGCACTTTGATTGGCCCAATAGGCTGCCTGTCAAGGCAGCTTTGAGGAGTAGAACGCTTGTATTTTGAACAATGCTTATTATATTTCTGCTGAAAACTATGAAAATTTTGTTTGCCATGTAGGGTGAGAATTGAGGACTGATTGAGTTCCAATCATCTTCTTCCTTTTTTAGTTTTCTCAAGAATTGTTGGCAAAAATTAGCTAGTATTAAGACTTTTTCTCTTTTAACTTTTTATTTGCCTCTGATTTATTGTTATAAATAATGCTACTATATGTGGGTAAACCAAGGCTACAAGACATTCTGTGTTACTATTGAAGATAGAAAATTACTCATCCAATCGTGACCCATTCTTGACTTATACCGGTTAAGCTGATGTGAATAAGTGGCAATCTCTTGGTGATCTGAAAAGACAGACCTTGTAAAGTCTCCTTTCAGGTTAGCAAAAACTCGGTATACAGAGGCGCCAGAGTAGAGTAAAACGTTTTAAAAACTGCTTAAAAGCAGAGGGGGATGTTAGGGTGGACTTACCTCCCTCTTACAAAAAAAGAAAACTCACTCGAGTCTCCATAAAACAGAATTGACCAATAATTTATTCAACTCCACAAATGCGACGCGTTTCGCGGGTGTGACCCCGCTTCCTCAGGCAAAAATGGGAGCACAACTCAGTGGGTCAAGCAATAGGTTTGAGCGCCTCAAGGGGGCTTAAAGGGAATGTCCATGCTAGATAAAATGATCTAAGACAGTTAAAATATAAAAGTTGGCTAGTTGAGCTAAGCCAACTTTTATGTTTTAGTTATACCTTTATATAATATTATATTTCTCTGCTGTCATTATTTTACACCAGTCTCTGTGTAAACAACACTTGTTCGATTCCACTTTAACAAAGAGGTGTTTATTTTAAGTGTCCATACCACTCCCGATAGCTTGCTAATGTCACTCGAACAATACAAAGTGAACTTGAAATGTATTGCTCCATACCGCAAAACTGACAACTCTAACATCGCTAAAATCTTCTCCCCATCACGTCCTGGGCGGCAATTATTTCAAACATTGTGACAAATAAAGCAGTGGCATTGACAACACTTGGCCCCGTGAATACAGTGACAACTTAATGGAATTTGATGCATCATTAAGTACACACAAACTCGCTTCTCATTGTCTTTGAACGGGGTCAGCATTGTCCATCTAACGCCTGCGTGCTCGGCGATAATTACAGGGCTCGGCGTTAAGAAAGTCGAGCGCTCCACGCTCTACGCAGCTGTGATAAAAGCCTTATCACAAACTTGTTGCCCACACGGGTTCCGACAATGAAATATTTGTTCTCCTCCTATGTAAATGTGCGCGTTTATGAACTGCAATGAATCCCTTGGCTGCCAACTGGCATTTATAATTCATAAATTATTCCTCTATTTAATGCCTTTGTAATTCATTGTGATGGTTGTGAAATGTGAGGGATGTCGGGTTGCATAATGACAACTGGCTGTTATTCAGTGGCAGCAGCTGGTGCTGTGTTGGAATAATTGGTGGTTGGTATAGAGTTGTCTTCAGCTAAGATGGATAATGACGTTTTATGGGTCTTTGGCCTTCAACTGACCAAACTTCTCCACTGCTTTTTATGTGTGTTTTGCATCTGTAAAAAAAATGACAACCGTTATTTAGAATAACAGCTAAAGTTAGAGGGCAAACCTTAAAACTGGATTCCGGGCAGCGATCCAAGCACATAAACAATTAATTGTCCTTACATAAATAGTTTAAAGAAACTCATGTCACAAATGGTCATTGGAAAAGGTATGAATCTCCGCGCATAAACTGTGACATTTTCTCTGGCAGGCAGAACTGCTGAACTTCTGTACTGAAAAGTTAAAGAAGAACTCTGTGCAATTTACTTAGGTTCCTTATGGTTACATCTATAGCATAGTAAAATACAGGTCCTTCTAAAAAAATTAGCATATTGCATAAAGTTCATTATTTTCTGTAATGTACTGATAAAATATTAGACTTTCATATATTTTAGATTCATTACACACAACTGAAGTAGTTCAAGCCTTTTATTGTTTTAATATTGATGATTTTGGCATACAGCTCATGAAAACCCAAAATTCCTATCTCAAAAAATTAGCATATTTTATCCGACAACTAAAAGAAAAGTGTTTTTAAAACAAAAAAAGTCAACCTTCAAATAATTATGTTCAGTTATGCACTCAATACCTGGTCGGGAATCCTTTTGCAGAAATGACTGCTTCAATGCGGCGTGGCATGGAGGCAATCAGCCTGTGGCACTGCTCAGGTGTTATGGAGGCCCAGGATGCTTCGATAGCAGCCTTAAGCTTATCCAGAGTGTTGGGTCTTGCGTCTCTCCACTTTCTCTTCACAATATCCCACAGATTGTCTATGGGGTTCAGGTCAGCAGAGTTGGCAGGCCAATTAGGCACAGTAATACCATGGTCAGTAAACCATTTACCAGTGGTTTTGGCACTGTGAGCAGGTGCCAGGTCATGCTGAAAAATAAAATCTTCATCTCCATAAAGCTTTTCAGCAGATGGAAGCATGAAGTGCTCCAAAATCTCCTGATAGCTAGCTGCATTGACCCTGCCCTTGATAAAACACAGTGGACCAACACCAGCATCTGACATGGCACCCCAGACCATCACTGATTGTGGGTACTTGACACTGGACTTCAGGCATTTTGGCATTTCCCTCTCCCCAGTGTTCTTCCAGACTCAGGCACCATGATTTCCGAATGACATGCAAAGTTGCTTTCATCCGGAAAAAGTACTTTGGACCACTGAGCAACAGTCCAGTGCTGCTTCTCTGTAGCCCAAGTCAGGCGCTTCTGCCGCTGTTTCTGGTTCAAAAGTGGCTTGACCTGGGGAATGCGGCACATGTAGCCCATTTCCTGCACATGCCTGTACACGGTGGCTCTGGATGTTTCTACTCCAGACTCAGTCCACTGCTTCCGCAGGTCCCCCAAGGTCTGGAATCGGTCCTTCACCACAATCTTCTCGTGCAGCGTTTTCTGCCACACTTTTTCCTTCCCACAGCCTTCCCACTGAGGTGCCTTGATACAGCACTCTGGGAACAGACTATTCGTTCAGAATTTTCTTTCTGTGTCTTACCCTCTTGCTTGAGGGTGTCAATGATGGCCTTCTGGACAGCAGTCAGGTCGGCAGTCTTACCCATGATTGCGGTTTTGAGTAATGAACCAGGCTGGGTGTTTTTAAAAGCCTCAGGAATCTTTTGCAGGTGTTTAGATTTAATTAGTTGATTCAGATGATTAGGTTAATAGCTTGTTTAGAGAACCTTTTCATGATGTGCTAATTTTCTGAGATAGGAATTTTGGGTTTTCATGAGCTGTATGCCAAAATCATCAATATTAAAACAATAAAAGGCTTGAACTACTTCAGTTGTGTGTAATGAATCTAAAATATATGAAAGTCTAATGTTTATCAGTACATTACAGAAAATAATGAACTTTATGCAATATGCTAACTTTTTGAGAAGGACCTGTAGATCTATTTAAAAAACTGCAATCATCACCAGATTGCCTCACATCCACTTTCCCATTGAATCCTGGTGCTGCATGCTTTATAGCCAGAAGAACTGACAGGATGACTGATGCTGAGTTTGCAGAGAGTGTTCCTGCAGGCAGAGGTTGTGAGATGTAGAAATATAAAGCATAAATGTGAAAATGGTGCAGGTTAATTTGGGCATGCCGTAAACCCCCCAAAAATTGGTTAAGGGCACATATTATAGTGGTAGGAGAATATTGGAAAATTCACAGATATTCTACTGCTTAATTGATATAGTGAAATCTTGGTAATGTTTGCCAAAATTTCACTATGACCTAACCTCTCCCTACTCTCACACAGAACCCTCCTCTAATCTTCAACTAATAGCCCCTCTGGACAACTAATAGCCCCCTTCACACTCACACAACTAAATAACCCCCCTGGACAACTAATAACCCCCACAACACTAAATGACCCCCTCGGAAAACTAATAACACCCCCCCACACACACACACAACTAATACCCCTCTGGACAACTAATAACCTACCCCCCCCTTCCCCCCACTGGGCCTCCCACTATGCAAATTGTGGCTACTAATAGCCGATGTTTCATGCCCGCTATTGGTAGCCACAGCTCACTTAGCGGGTGGCACCAGCACCCGCTATTCAGTGGGAGCCTTTTTTGTTGTGCTTCAGAAATAAAAAGGATTAAAATCTGATGCAGTTCAAATCATTTGGGCATACCTTTAAGATGCCTATGTACAGTACAATTTCCCAAACGATTGACTGTCCGATTAGATAGTTGTGATCAATTGGAAACGATTATGAGGGCCCTCCAAGGGAGGAGAAAATGATAAGCAATCTGATCAGATCAAAATAATCGCTTATGATCATACATCATAGTTTGGCACTATTAAAGTGAACCTCCAGACTAAAAATCTAATCAGCGGCACTGAAAAGGCTTGGTGTTTCTTTAACAGTTTCACAGCATCAGAACTTTGTTTTTCTTTCCCAAGCCTCATTTTTAGCTGCAAAGAAGAAATCTGCCCTGGTATTTTCCCCTGATGCTGTGCAAAGCATGATGGGATTTTTGAGGATGTTGTACTCCTGCTGCTGCTGTTTTGGTGGAATTTTTTTTTTTTTTTTAATTTGAGATTTGAAGCCTAGCGTGCAGTTGGAACTGTGTCTCATGCTCCCTGTCACCTCCTTTCAACCAAAAAGATGGCTGCCCCCATGAAATCACAAACATTTGCCTGTTCTTTTAAAACAGGGTGGGTAAGAGATTATATTACCTATATATTTAATTAACAATTAATGTAACTTAATGATTGTATGTTTGTTTAGGCTTAAAGGGAATCGGAGACGAAGACACGTGAAAAATGAAAAAAGATTTTATACATACCTGGGGCTTCCTCTAGCCCCATCAGCATGGATCGCTCCCACGTCGCTGTCCTCCGCTGCCTCTATCGGTACCAAGTCCCGTCACTACCGCCAGACGCGGGCAGTTGGACGCATCCACATGTGCTCCCTCCATCTCGCCGGCGCCTGCTTTACGCATCCGATTTATGCCATTTTCATGTTCGATCGAGTATGCAAAAGCTGTGGGGGAGTTGCTGGATGGGTGGGGTTAACTACATGGGCGTTTGTAGTTTAGGAATTTCTTTTGTTGTATTCTTTGTATTGTTCTACGGGTGAGTAGTTTTTGGGGGCAGACTATGGCTGTGTCTAAACAATGTGGTACATTCACGTGGTATGTGTTACGCGGCAGGTACCGCGCTGTTGTTGCACGCTATTTTGTGCGCACGTTGTGGCTATTTTGTGCGCGCTAACACGAAGTTTACTGCTACTACTTGGGGTAAACTTCACCTGCGCCACAAATAGGGCGCCGTGATTGCAAAAACGGGGTGTAAGAGGCCGCGAGACGCATACCACGGTTTAGTGAATCGAGCCCAATGACACCAAAATTGTCCCACATCCACTATAGGAAACTGTGGAAAGCAATCATTGCCAGGTGTCCTGGGCTTTTGTTGTTGTGTGACTTGCTAACTACCAATCGTACAGTGGATTTCCACATCCCCAGGTCATTATACCCAATTTTTGTTGCTGAAAACAGGATGCGAACAAGATGCATTGCCTTGAATTCCTTCATTCCTCTGTCCCGCGTTACAGGCTGACATGAAAGTGCAATGGACGCTGTCAGAGGTGAAAGGACATTGTCGAAAAGAAAAAGTCATTATCAAACATCACATGACAACTGTCACCGAACTTCAATGCTGCATGATACTTGGGGGTCACCCACTGCCATTCCTTGCACTAGGGGTCACCCACATACGCATTTTTTGGTCCAGACCACAGTGTCCGAGGTCCCAAAATGGTCCCAAAATGACTGATTGAAACATTCCACATCCTTTGGCATAAATAGGTACACAAACAACACTTCAATAATGGTCTGCCTGCAGGTTTCCAACCTCTTGTGGCCAATACATTGCAAGTAATGTCATGTGGAGACTGAAAATGGTCCTGCGGTCTGTTTTCCGCATTTGTGGGTGCACACTTGTATGCACGCATACGTGTTCGTGTTCTCCCCAATGCATCATTTTGGCCGCGATAAACCACTGTGCTTACCGCATGAAAAAGAAGGCACGATGTGTTTCCGCATGCAAAATTTTTCACTCGCTACAAATGCCAAACGCAACGTCGGCACTTTGGTACTGCATACTGCTTTGCAAATCAGGCCCATTATCTGTACTAGTGTCAGTGTAGGACAGCTGCAAGGCACTGCTTTACATTTTCTCTCACAACACAAACACGCACTCCACAAGCCAGCTCAGCTCTGCACGGCAAAATCCCCACAGCTCCCATCCCCCTCAGCACTTCCACGCCCCTCTGCCCATGTCAATGTCAATCAAGTCATGATCTCAATGTGGGAACACCACCTCTATCGTACAGTGTTCGATCGAAATTGATAAAAACGAGAATCGATACCCTACAGATCGATTCAAATATCCCGCACGGTACGATCGAGTGATCGACCCGCATCAGTTTGGAATCGATCGAAAAGAACACTGCACGGTAACAGATTTTGTACCGATTCGATTACTTAATCGGATCGATCAGTCGATCTGCTGGTGTATGGTTAGCTTTACTCTTTTTCACTCTTCCAATATACATTTTTTTTTATTTGTTGCTGACTGTCTCAATAGGAGAGATTTTCCCATTTTCCTTCTGCACTGGAAGTGATGGAAATTCTCACAGATGAGAATCAAACTCCAAAAGACTGCCCCATATGCAATTCACTTTATTTCTTAAAGAAACTGTAACAAAAAAAAAAATGTTCCCCTGGGGGGTACTCCCCTCAGGTGGGGGAAACCTCCGGATCTGATCGAGGCTTCCCCCCATCCTCCTGTGCCCACAGCGGTCTCGCTGTGCCCCTCCGAACAGCGGGGATGTAAATATTTACCTTCCCGGCTCCAGCGCAGACGCAGTCCCGGCTCTCCGCTCGGAGATAGGCGGAGATAGTCCATCGCTGTCGGTCCGCTCTATTGCGCAGGCGCAAGTCTCCTGCTCCTGCGTAGTAGAGCGGACCCGATAGAGATCGGCTATTTCTGCCCATTTCTGAGCGGAAAGCTGCAACAGCGCCCCCGCTGGAGCCAGAAAAGGTAAATATTGTACAGCCTGACAAATTGTCGGCTGTGTATTCTGTGGGCTGCAGCGAGACTGCTGTGAGACACAGGAGGACAGCCTGTGGATCCTTTCGAGGCTTTTCCCTCCCGAGGCGACTACCCCCAATGGAACTTTTTTTTTTTTGTTACACAGTCTAAGTTTTTTCCTGGAAAAACGTTTTAATCTTCTGTATGAAATAATTTTTCAGCAATATGCAATTGAAAAAGTACTAAAAAATGGTGATTGAAAAAGTACTGTCAAAATTTTAAATATTTTTTTGCTTGTTAGTGGCTTAAAAATCATTGTATTGATGATAAGCTGAGAAACTATCACCTAGAAGAAAATTTAAGAGAAAAAATGACTTGCGTATGGCCTACAGGCTCCTTCCTCCACTATTCAAAACTACAATCTTGTTTTATTTTCCGAAATTGGACTTCTCTTCCCCACCATTGTGTATCTACACCCCTCTGGACCTCACTTCACAACCAGGGGCGTATATGCACATATGTTTGCATTTAGAAGTGGCGGCTCGTGCACTTGCGATCCCCTGTGGCAGAGTACCGATTGGTGTAATTCACAAAATGAAAGTAAAAACAAACACAATATTTCCCTTTTGGCCACTGATGGGGGAAACTTTTGTGTTTGATAAGAAAGTTAGAAACAAAAAATAAATGCAAGCTATTTTGTTACACGTAAAATCACTTTTTATCCTCTTCCATGCTTTAACAGTTCAGTCATTGTTCAAGTGTTTGCTAGTGTATCATTATATTTCTTTATTCTTAACTCTTAAAAAAAAAAATCAGTTCCCAAGTGCTGAAGTTGGGCCAGAACAAGAAGCCTGCAAATTGATTAGCAGTAATAATGGATTTGCTATGCCAGGCACGGCCTAGCTCCGCTGTGCTGATAGAGTCAGTGGAGTGGAGCAGACAGTGCTTACCAGAGCCGCAGCGAATGCAGACCGAGTTCCGTGCTCCTCTGTGATTGGATTCTCTTTCTAATAATCATCATTACATATCCCAATAGTTTCACTCATTACAAATGTTGTAGGAGAGTGTAAAATTATGATGCGTCATTATAAAACATTTATAGTTATTCGGCAATGCTGTACTGTTAATTGCATCTCTGTTTATTGCTTCCAGCTCTGCTGACAAGATGTTTTTGGTTTTTGGTGACCCCAGTGGCTCTTTCCTTTACTAGGAGTTTAGCCATACTCACCAGAGGTCTAAATAGGAATAACAATTGTAATTTATAAATAATGCATCCTGATGGCAGCATTTGTAACCCCATGCTTGTCAGTGATTAACACCTGGTACTAGGGTTTGGCAAATCTTCCCTTTAAATACTGACACACTTAAGTTATACAGCTTCTGGAGCTAATTACATATAATCAGTGCCTAAACTGCACCTAACTACCCACAAGACCTGTATAATTCACATGTGTCTGCATTTAAAGGGATGAGTAGCCAATGATTTATGGGCCATGTCAGTGCTCAGATGTGCCTCCATTGGATGGGTGCCTCTCCACTGCATGTGCTAAGTCCTAGTAAGTGCCTAGCCGATGCATGGGAACAGCTGACATGTGAATGTACCACTTGCAGCAGCTTGTGTAAAAGAACCCTTAAAGTGGTATGGAACTCAAAATTGCCTTTTTGCTTTAAATCATTAAAAGACAACTGTAGTGAGAGGTACATGGAGGCTGCCATATTTATTTCCTTTTAAGTAATACAAGTTTCCTGGCAGGCAGAGCCAGGACAAGGTCCGCCAGCACCTAAGGCTGAGACACCAAAGTGCGCCCCTCCATCCCTCCCAACCCAGCCGTCACACTGATTGCTATTAGACTAAGAGGTGCCCAAGGACCCCCAACCACCCAACACCTTAATCTCTAGTTATCTGGCTGGTAACTGGAATTATATATAAGGAAATAAATATTGCAGCCTCCATATTCTTCTCACTAAAGTTGTCCTTTAGGGCTTGTTTCCACTGTAGCGGTGCGGAATCGCCTGGATTCCACCGCAGAAGAAATCACATGCGGCTGCGTTTCCGCATGCGGATTTAGCCGCGATTTCGCATGCGATTTCGCATGGCAGGAGCCAGGCGATTTTAACCATGTCACTGCCTGAGTAAAGCTCCATAGCAAAGCATGCGAAATCGCACGCGAAATCGCGGGGAAATCCGCATGACAAAGCCGCATGCGATTTCCCTATTAAATACATTAGCGGCGATTCGCATGCATTCCACTCGCAGGCGAATTCGTTGACTCTTTTGTGCGTTTTTTTACCGCTGAAAAAAACGCACCTCAACAACGCTACAGTGGAAACAGGCCCATCCACTTACATTACATGTGCGAATCCGTATGCGTTGGACGCATGCGGATTCGCGATAGTGGGAACGAGCCCTCAAACAGAGCATACAACTAAAAAAAAAAAAAAAAAAAAAAACACAAATAAAAAATGAAGAGACTAGTAAAATGTCCCAGGAAGGCAGAGTTACACATCGCTGAAGTTAATGGATAACATTGCGGGTGGCTGGACAAATTAAATTAACAGATTGTCTTGTAATACAAAATAAAATATCCTGATTTAAAAATAAACTGATGAGATAAACAATTGTATCTATACTCCTATTCCGAAAATGAGTTTTTTTTTTTTAAATTAACTCTTTCACAGGAGCCAAGGAAAACGGAGAGAAATCCACCTTGTGTGTGTCTTTCACAGAGAACAGCCTGTCTAATGCTTCATACACACTTGAGATAAAAGTCTTTGGAAAAGGAAAGATCACAGACCAATTATACCCCCTTCCATGTAGTATGAGAGCCATACTCTACACAGTCTATTCTAAGGAGCTGCTCTCCCCATCAGATAAAATCTTTGCAGGATGCTGCACACAAAGATGCCCGTACACACTCAAAAGATCATTATCTGCAAAAGATCTCTTCCTGCAATAGATCCATTTCTGCAAAATGCATTCATAGTCTATGATATCTGCAGATCACCATACACACCTTGTTTAACAGACAATTATCTGCAGATCACCATACACACCTTGTTTAACAGACAATTATCTGCAGATCATCTGCAGATCAGATCCACCAGGATGGATTTTCAGATCTGCAGATGATTGCCAGATATGCAGATGAAGTCTGTTAAACAAGGTGTGTATGATGATCTGCAGATCTCATAGACTATGAATGCATTTTGCAGGAACGGATATTTTGCAGGAACAGATCTTTTGCAGATAATGATCTTGTGAATGTGTACGGGCATCTTTGTGTGCAGCATCTTGCAAAGATTTTATCTGATGGGGAGTGCAGCTCCATAGAATAGACTGTGTAGAGTATGGCTCTCATACTACATGGAATGGGGTAAAATTGGTGTGTGATCTTGCCTTTTCCTTTAACAGTGTGTATGAAGCATAATTCTCCCATTCTCCCTTATCACAAGTAATTAGCAAGTGTAATTAGAGCTGTCAGCTGTCTCTGCAGAGTTCTGTGCTAAAATGTAAACACAGGAAGTTAACCCTTTCTGTGCTCCCTGGAAACCAGTAAGTAACCACTTTGCAAGATCGGTTACTTCCTGGTTATCCTTTAGACCAGAGAGGAAGTTTAGGTTTAGGTCCATTTTAAATCTGATAGTTTTACTTTCTGTTTAATGTCTGAAAAAGTAGGGTTTGTCTGGGCTGAATGACAAAGTCTTTCACACAGACTGAGGCAGTTCTAAGCCAAAAACTATGAATTACTGACCGATTTTTTATTTGTTCCCTGTACTCTGGGTTACGTTATAGTCCGACAAGGTCGCAACCAGAGACAAATGGTTACTTGCATATCTGAATAAATGTTTACCCTTTCTGGCAGAAAAAAAAAAAAAAGAGCACAGGCTAGTTATTTGTATGCTGGGAACTGTACATACACATGTGTATCTCACATGTCAACTCAGGTACCAGTTTGTGCATGGTTTACTCTCAAATACTCCTGAAAATAATGTGATCATTTTGGAATACCAAACTCAATCTTATAAATTAGCTTCCGAGTGAAGTAGAAGTTGGAGTTGGAGTTTTAACCCTTCTAGTATCTTGAATACCAGTGATATTTTGCCCCAACCACCCAGTTGATAATGTCTGGCTCTGGATTTTGAATAGTTTATTGATTGAAAAAGTAATTGGTGAACAGTGGCTTGAGTGGACAATGTAGTACCATGGATCACTACTACCTGATCAGTTTTCGATTGGGAAATGATTGCTTTGCTGAATAGCACCATGCCGGTGCTATTCACAAAGCAATCAATCATTTCCCAATCGAAAACTAGACTAGAGGGAAACAGTCCATGAAGTCACAGGGGGGCTTCAGAGCTATGGGGGGCTTCAACTACTAAACTGAAGAAAAATGGCTGGGTCTCTACCTGGATTTTATGCAAAAATGCTTAGATTTTATTATACCATAGCAAAAATACACACGACGTTTCGGCCTTCGGCTTCAACTACTAACCATCCCTTCCTTCGATACTGGGGTCTAGACTTAGATTAGGTGGTTTGTGTGCCTTGTATACTTGTATGGGTGTCAAGATCATGATGGCCACACTTGTTTTAAGACCCCTGTAAGATAAGGCCCTAGGTTGTGAAGGGCACCAATTGAAGGCAAATGAAGAGGTGTGACAATTGGTGGGGGATGAACAAAGTTTTGCTGGGGGACCCCATAATTTATAGTTATGCCACTGTCTGTGTACAGTTATTTTTAGTAAGACTATCTGCAGTAGGAACGGAATTTGGATCTTTAGCCACCTTTAATGCTTATTGATTGCCATCTTCAATTGGCTGTACTTTGTCAAGAGACACTTGTATTATTCGCATCAAAGTGTTCCAATCCGCCAATATCAGAATGTATTTCTAATCAGCCTTGGAACAGAAATGTAGTAAAGTGATTCATTGGAGCCCTATAAAAAAACCCCAAGCTAAATGTGTTCATCACCTCAATTAGCACGTAGTAATATGTATGAGCCAAAATGATTTCATGCATCAATGTCTTCTGTGCAATTTAATCAGTTTTTGTAATTTACTTAATTTTATGCATCAAACTGATTGCATCAAAAGAAGACACAGTTTCCTACCAAACTCTGTGTGATGTGCAGAAACCGCCGTCAACAACGACAGCATCAAAAACAATTTTAAAAGTTTGCGTTAGACAAGCTAGACAACTTTAATTGGTATTTTCATCATGTGCAAGAATATCCATATATGGCCAGGAGTGAACAGTGATCATTCAGAATCTTTGGTAAGGCAGAAGACCTGACCTTATTGAATTAAAGATAAGCATACACTGGCCGGTAATAGCCTGATAGGCCAAACGATTGACTGCTCCCCAACCACCGTGTTTACCCGAAAATAAGAGTGTCATATTAATTTCTGCACCAAAAGCTTTGCTAGGGCTTATTTTAAGGGGATGTCTTATATTTCTATGAACACACAAGTTCCTGTGCAGTGTGTCGTCCTGCCTTCCCCACTGCCTCTGTGTCACCCTACTACATTTAGCGTCCTGCGTCTCCCTCTGTGCTTGTGTCCTCCTCTATTCATTCCTCCTGTGTCTCATATCCTCCGCTGTGTCTTGCCATGTCCCCCATGTCCTCCTGGGGTCCCCCTGCATCCTCCTCTTACCACCAGCTCCATGCCGTGCTGTCTCGTGTCCTCAGATATCCCCCTGCATCCTCTTCTTCCCCCCAGCTCCATGCCGCTGTGTTCCCAAATTTCGGGGAAGAAGTACGGCGACTTGAGTTTCTGGGCTCCAGTAATTATACAAGTTGCAATAATTTTTCCCCTTACTGCCGCAGCTGCTAAAGCTTTCTTTTGGGGTAGGGCTTATATTTCAAGCATGCTCGAAATTCTTGCTAGGGCTTACCTTCGGGGGATGTCAATTTCAGGAAAAGAGGGAAGATATCACCCTAGAAGTAGTAACTGATGAACGACCTTGCCACACTTGCTGCTCTTGAGCATAATTCAGAAGAAATCTGATAGCAATTTGGTTTAACTGCTTCTTTGCCATTTGATGTACCGTGTATATGCACGGATAAGCCCTTATGCGCACATGCTGACCCCCCCACCCACCCACACTATTGACCGAAAAAATAGGCCAAAAACTATGACCCATCTAATGGTCAACCTCCAAATGTGCTGCCGATCCCTCATGCAGAGTGCAGATTTGTATGTGGGTCTGACTGAAGCAGAGTGCACATACAAGCATGATTCTGCGTGACAGCAGTGAGTCTGGAACTCTAGTGGCCACTAGGGATGATCAATGATATGCAAATACCTCCAAATTTATGCACATTTCTATGCAAATATAGTCAGTTTGAAAATTAACCAATCAATGTAAACCCAGGTTTAGATTGATTGGTCAATTTTCAAGCTGCATATATTTGCAAAAAAATGTGCATCATTTGTATCATTGATCAACCCTAGAGGCTAGTTTGAAACTACTAGAGGAAGCAAGCCAGATCGAGGACAGGCAGCTATACATGCTAAAGCATGCCTTGTTGGTGCACTCTGCATACAGGGGACTCACCCACATCACCAGCATATATTCCACATGGATAGGCAAACCTGCCCACTTTACGCCCAACATTTGGGTGTCAAAAAGCTGGCCTATCAGCAGTGATACGGTACATCTCAATACAGTTAGAGGCACTGGATCAGCAGGCTGCCAGGCAACTGGTATTGCTTAAAAGAAAATAAATATGGCAGCCTTCATATCCCTGTCGCTTCAGTTGTCCTTTAAGAACAACTGTTTTTTCTTTTCGAATGGAAGGGGAAGAGACTGTAACCGTGGAGTTGGTAAGGGAGGATAGGGGAGATTGGCTTCTCAATGAGCTCCACTGCAAGTAAACTGTAAAAGGGCTGCTCAGGTTGCATTCCTGCCATTTCGTTCTTGTGGTTTGGCCCTCCCTAAGAAACCTAGCATTATGAAGATGTAGTAGAGTGGATGACCCACCATGCATCACTTCACGCCACCTCCTCATTTTTCTCTAATGTATATAAAAGGTATGTAGGCAGTGTGTAGGAAGCAGGGGCATAGCAATCGCCATTGCATCTGCTATGGTGCCCGGGAGAATAGGGTGCCAAGGCGGTACCGAATGTATTTACCATTACTTTTCTTGTGTTCCTCCACCCTCTGACTTTGTTTTGCTATGGGGCCCCATGATCTCTAGCTACGCGACTGGTAGAAAGCATTGAGCAGGCTTTCTTTTCTTCCTCCTATTCCGTGTGCATGAAATACAGGTGTGAGGAAAAATGAGTGCGGGTACCAGAAATGCCATTGTGAATGTGGGCACCTAATGAAAAAGAAAAAATATTTACAGTGGTAATGACAATACTAAAACATTGGTAAATGTTACCGATATTTTACTACAACTAAACCTACCCTACTCTCACATAGAACCCTCCCCCCTCTGATGCTTAATCTTAAAACTCCCCTTGATGCCTAACCCTTCATCCCCCCCTTCCTACTGCCTAACACTAAAACCTCTTTTCCTGATGCCTAACCCTAAAACCCCCCTTTCTTACACCTAACCCTAAAACCCTTCTTCCTGCTACCTAACCCTAAAGCCCTCCCTTCTTGATGCATAAGCCTAAAACCACCCTTTCCTGATGCCTAACCCTAAAACCCCCCTATCTGCTACCTAACCTTAAAAGTGGATCAGAGATGAAAAACAAACTATGACAATTAACTTAAAAAACGTATCTAAAGTTTAGCTTCAGATAGCTTCAACATTTTCATATTTATTTATTCCTGTGATACAATGACAGCGGCCATGTTTTGTTTGTCACATTACACACAGGCAAGCTGCAACTGCATCTCCAGCCCTCAGCTCACTCCCCTCTCCTGCTCCCTCCTCCCCTCTGCCTCTGAAATCTCCTCCTCCTCCTGCCCAGTCTGAGCTTATGGGAGCCCTTGCTACATGGAGTGCCAAGGCTGGTTTAGTTTAGAAGGGCATTAGAGTATTAAAACAAACAAAAAAAGTATTTGGCTTGAGGAATGCCCTATAACAGTTTTGGCAAACCTATGGCATGCGTGCTCCAAAGGCGGCACGCGGAGCCGTCTCTGTGGGCACGTGTGCGGTGTCCGCCATCACTAATCCCACAACCCCCGCCGCCGAGAACTCAGTGATGGGTTGTTCGTGAAGAGCCGGCTCTAAGAGCCGATTCTCTTCAGGGAACAAGAGGAGCCGATGCCGGAAGAGCCGAAGCTGTGCTGCCACCCCCTCCCCGCTCTGCTCACAACCTCTCAGACGTCAGCACGTCCTGTCAGCGCGGGACTTTCAGCTGGCTGGTAATAATGGAGCTGTGCGCCACCGCCAGGAGAGGGGACTTTTCTCAGGTGAGTAAATTCTTTTTTTTGCATGTGAAATGTTCTCCATTGCATTATTTACTGCTGACATGTGCCCACATTTCGTTATTTACTACTCACATGTTGTCCACATTGCGTTATTTACTGCTGACATGTGTCCATATTGCATTATGTTCTGCTGACATGTGTCCATATTGCATTATGTTCTGCTGACATGTGTCCATATTGCATTATGTTCTGCTGACATGTGTCCATATTGCATTATGTTCTGCTGACATGTGTCCATATTGCATTATGTTCTGCTGACATGTGTCCATATTGCATTATGTTCTGCTGACATGTGTCCATATTGCATTATGTTCTGCTGACATGTGTCCATATTGCATTATGTTCTGCTGACATGTGTCCATATTGCATTATTTTCTGCTGACGTGTCCACATAGCATATTTATTGCTGAAATGTGCCCACGTTGCGTTATTTACTACTGACATGTTGTCCACATGGCGTTATTTACTGCTGACATGTTGTTCACATTGTGTTATTTACTGCTGAAATACTGCCCACATTGCATTTATTTTCTGGTGTCTGGGGTAACTGTTGCTGCATTTATTATTTAATGGTCATGGTTGTCTATATTTGCTGCTTTGGGGTTACGGTATACTAATAAATAGCATCACACAGTTTCTGCACACCCATGATGCGAATCCTCGTTTCACCAAATCATGGCGGAAACACTGCTTTCTTATGCCTCGCTGTTACATCATTACGTTAGCTCCACCCATACAATGTCATGGCCATGCCCATTTTTCGGCGCAACCCCCCACCACCATTGGCACTCAGTGATAAATAAGTCGATTTTGGGTCACAGTTTGGGCACTCGGCCTCTGAAAGGTTCGCCATCACTGCCCTATAAACTATATGTAAGGAACACAATTATTCAATGAGTAAAAAAGTTTCTCGTATCCACTTTAAACCCCTAACTGCCCTCCCCCCACAACCCTACCCCTGCCACAAAGAATGTAAATACAAAAACGATACATTTCAAAAACAATACATTTCAAAATGATACATTTCAAACCAATAATTTCGGTTGGACGGGCCAGCCCCCACTATTTAATCGGGCGCCCAAATTTCTGCTTTTGGTGCCCAATAGCTGATATTTGCCCAAATTGTCTATTAGCCGAAGGTGCCCAAATTTCCTGCTTCCCCCAATCCCCCATACACTCGGTAGAAGGTGAAGACAAGATATATGCACTGATGTCCAACTCTTAATTTCCTCTTAGGGGAAAAGAGTAGGAACAGAGGAATAGAATGGTTCCCCACAGGCCAAGCTTGCAAAGGGGGATTGCAGACATACAGAAAGAGAGGTACTATCCTCTAGCAAAGTCTGCAAGCTTGAATCAAGTTAGGAGGGGGAGAACGTACTTCACTCTCCCCACCAAAACTGTTCTTAAGCCTTGTAGACATCCTGCCTGGATGGTTCTCCACCAAGCTGGCAGGTCAAGGCAGTCTCTATCGAAAATCTAGCATGTGTACAGCAGTCTTCAACCCCCCACAGTGCCTTGGACATCCACTGCAGTGCTGGGCCGAAATTACGCATGAGCGTAATTACGCATCGTAATTGAATGTAAATTTACGCGTAAGCGCTACGCGTAACTTACGGTCTTACGCGTAATTATTTACGCGTAAGCAGTTAAGTGGTATTGTAATTACGCTGTCTACCGTAATTGCTAGGTATGCGTAATTTTACTAAGACTTATGCGTAATTTTACGCGTAATTACTAACGTCAAAACTCCCCTTTTCTAAGAGTAGCCAATCAGTCAACATCCTAAGCAACCAATAGTATCTTCTCCCGCCCTTCAGTACAAGCGTACGTTTTGACGCATACGAATGATGTGTACGCAATAGCTGTCAAATTGACGACTCTTGCGTACACATTGTCCGTATGCGTCAAAAAGTACACATTAATGGGTATTACGGCACTACGCGTAACATCGTAGTGTAAGCGCCTACATTACGGTATCCTTACGCGTAACTGCGTAAGTTAACACGTAATTACAGTGATGAACCGTAGATAATTTCCTACGCCGTAACCGTAATTGCGTAATGCGTAATAGCGTAAAATTACACGTAATGATCCGTAAGCGTATATTTTTCCATTACGACCAGCACTGATCCACTGGCCTGAGGGATCGACTTTGCTGAGCACTGACCAAGATCATTGTTCTTCCCACTCATCCTACCCACTCTGTGCTGCTTTGTCAAGCGCAGCTCTGTCAACCTTCTGCCCTTGTGCGTAGTAACAGAACAAATCTGTTCATCCTCGGCACTGCATTGTCACTAGAGGGATGGAGTACCGATCCCTGTGATGGTCCTTGGACATGTGTATGAGGCTTTAGACTATGATAGGGACATGGTTAGGATGAGATTGTGAGCTCCTTTGATGACAGTCAGTCACATAACTACATACCTCCCAACTTTTTGAGATAAGAAAGAGATAAACTTAAAAGAGAACCTGTACTGAGTAAAAATATTTAAAACAAACACATGAGGTAACTTCAAATGAACATTACATAGTTACCTTGCCATCAGTTCCTCTCAGAAGCTCACCATTTTCTTCTGACAATGATCCCTTCCAGTTCTGACAATATTTTGTCAGATCTGAAATATATCAGTTGCTGTCAGCAAAATATCAGTTGCTGTCAGTTATAGCTGAGAGGAAAACTGATGTACCCGGTAATGTCCATGTTTTCCTATGGCTCAAGTGGGCGATGTTACAGTTTAACTGTGTGCTGACTAGAAAGCTGTTATGGGTACTGGCCATTTTCAAAATGGAGGACGGAAAATTCCCTTGATCACAGTGGACAAACAGGACGTGGGACAGGAGAAAGACACTAAGGGGTAGACTACATGTAAGGTAAGTATGACTTGTGTATGCTTATTTTGACTTTTAATTTTCAGTTCAGGTTTTCTTTAAGGTGGCCATACACTTATAGATTTGCAGCAGATTCGACCATCAGATTTCTGTCAGATGCATGTCAAGTCGAATCTGACAGGAATCTGATGTGTGCCACACACTAGGAACAGATTTTCAATAGATTTCAGAATCTAAATGCATTATTGGACCATTAGATCCAATGCAAATCTATGGGTCATCGATCTGCTGCCATAGAGTTTCCATCCTGTTAGATAGATCAAATCGATCGAAATCTACCGCAAATCTATCGATAGATTTGATAGAATAGATTTCTGACCGATCAATTTCATAGAATTGATTGATGATTCAATCGCTGAAATCGACCAGTGAATGGGCCCCTTTAAGCCACGCCTCTTCCACACCCCTAATCATGCCCCCCGCACACCCCTTATCACCCATACTATAAAGAAAAATATGTTTGATAATTCAAACCACACTGGTCCTTTCTATCCTGGTTTATTTTTTTTGGTTTATTTTTCTTCATCGTAACATTTGAAAATAAGAAATATGGCAATTCAAAAATGTGTTTAGGTCAATTAAACACATTTTCAGTAGAAAAGTACACATATTTACATAGATCTGTACATGAGTCCTTAAAGAGAGGGACAAACAAGGGAGAAAGAGGGACAGAGAGATTTGGTTCCCAAAGAGAGCTGTCCCTCGAAAAGAGAAACAGTTGGGAGCTATAAGCTATATACCCTGTAAAGTGCTGTGGAAGAGGTCAGTATTACATAAATACACAGTAATAATATTACCACCAGTATCATCATAATAATCAACATTGTGTCTATTGAAACAAAAGATCACAGTGCTGTGCAATAAATAACATGGGTACAGATATACAAACTGTGGCACGGAAGAAGAAGAAGAAGAGGACCCTTATTGCCAAGGTAAGGTTACCGTCCAAATCTTTTTTACCCTGCAAATCATGTGTCATAAGTTTTTATGATGCTTTCAGGTTATACTTTAACTGGAAAACTAAAAATGTTAGTTACTATGACAACCTGTGCAAGTGAAGCCTTGCACTCTGAATTGCAGAACAGTTAGCAATGACATTTTTAATTCAGAACGAAGGCAATGCATGCCATCGTCGTTCTGCTCTTACGCAACATAAAAGTAAACGTTCAGAATGTCATGAATGGCAAGTGAATAGCAATCTCTGTGGTATTTTTCAAGGTTATTTGGCACGCTAGTCTCTGCATTCGCCACTGGGTTTATTTCAAAAGCTAGAGACGTATTATTCGAAGTGATTCAGAACACAGAATCCTACTGAAAAACAAAATAAAATACAGGTAGTCCACGACTTACGAACGCCCGACTTATGGCTGACCCGCCGATCCGAACTGCATGGATTCTCTGTTTCCATGGGAACAAGTCAAAAAATGTTTTTTCAAATTGGACTTGTAGTTTTTGAGAAAATCGATTTAAAAAAAAAAATGACTTTTAAACTTGTATAAACAGGTACAAAGGGCAGAGGTGACACAGAGGGGGACACTGGAGGTACAGAGGAGGTACAACGGACAGAGATGGCACAATGTTCCTACTTAAGAACAGATTCAGGTTAAGAACGAACCAACAGTCCCTATCTCGTTCGTTAACCGGGGACTACCTGTTTATAAAAAAGGAAACATGGCAGAACAGCTAGCACTAGTTGTTTCTCCTAACCGAGTGTCTGCTGAGGGTTGACGGTATGTGTTTGTAATGCTACCACCAAAAAAATCCTACAATATGAAAGTGATTTTGCATCTGTTGGAATTGTAAAGAGCTGTTGCCCCACAGATGAGCTTATCTAATTATCAGAAGCACTGAACAATGCATGTGATGAAGGACAGACTGGCACAGGGACTGGAAATGAAATGTTTTCTTTCCTTACAAAACTTGCAGAACTCATCAGCTGCCAATCAAGTTGAAGGTTAGGAAAACAAGGTAACTAATTATAGCAGGAGAAAAAAAATATATATACAGAAGAAAAAAAAAAAAGAAAGAAATGGGTAAATTCTCGTCCTTTATGGTAACAGTGCCATAGGCATTTCCCCTGAAGACTTGATCAGAAGCAGCTCTCTCCAGTGAAGGCCACAGGGGTGACATATACACAACGGGCTAGTAGGGATTTTAGCAGAATTGAAATTTCGACATTTTCAAACGGAAATCGAAGTTCTGAGGAAATACCGCATTACGGTTCGCAACTCAGTAATTTTTACCCAATCACAGAACTCAGGAGCATTGGATCAAACAGAGAATGCAGAGTTAACTGGATAGTATTTGGCCAATCAGAGAACTCAAAAAATAACCCCCCCCCCCCCCAAAAAAAAACCTCGAAAATCTGAAAATGGAAATCCGTGGAATCAGCATTGGCAGAAATTGGATTTTCCTCGGAATCGGAAATCAGCATTTGTGACCATCCCTACGAGTCAGTGCCTTATCTGCAGATCCATGATCCTCGGTGCAAGTTTTACACCGCACCCCCAGCATTATGTGTGTAATAATCACATGATAAGGGGGTTGATACACAACCAGGCCTGGATTTACCTTACAGGAGCCTATAGGCACAGATGTTCTTTCACCTTAGACTTCGCCCTCCATGAACCTACAAACCCCCACGAACTGCACTGCAAGTGTGCTGGCTAACCTAGCCGTCACCGCTCTCCTACTCAGGACTCTACATTTGGAAGGACAGAGGCACTTGGGGACTTATGATAAATCTGGCCCTGTGCACAACATTGCAGTAATACTGATATGCACAGACAGCCGTATGGCAGTATTACCATCATTTCCGCGAGTTACACTATCAGTGCGATTCTCAGTACTAAGAAGTGTGACCACTGCTACTGTAACGTGCATTACTAACAACCGTTACAGTTAGTAATGCCTGTTACCAGGGCAATGGTCGCGCTATTTGAGTACCTCGGGTCGCACTAATAGTGTAACTCGTGATACTTGCTGCTGGAAATAAGGGTAATTCTGCTGTGCGCTGTCTGTGCTTACTATTGCATTTATACTACTAACATTTATTACTGCAATGTATAAATGTTAGTAGTACTGCTCAGGCGCAGAACGCTCCAGGCAACGACAGCGTGGCGGGAGCCTCGAAGTCCGCAAACAGCCAGGCCGCAGATGCGCAGTTGGCCCCGGTCCAGAGGACTTTCCGGGGCCTATTGCGGATGAACTGGGAGTTGGAAGGGGATGGCGTGGGATCGATCAGGCTGGAGGGGGCTGGATGAAGCCCCAGGTATATATATTTAGTCTTTAAAAAAGTCCCTTTAATCTTTAAAAGTCCCTTTAAAGTGGATCCGAAATAAAACTTTTACTCATTGCATAATTGTGTTCCTTACATATAGTTTAGGGTATTCCTCAAGCCAAATACTACTTTTGTTTTGTTTTAAATACTCCAATTCCCTATAAACTAAACAAGCCTCGCCCACAGCTTTTCACAGTGCCTTGGCAATGTAGCAAGGGCTTATGGGAGCTCAGTCTGGGCAGGAGGAGGAGGAGGTTACTAGCCAGAGATTTCAGAGGCAGAGAGGAGGGGACTGAATTTACACACAGGCAAGCTGATAGCATCTCCATCCTTCAGCCTGTGACAATGTAACAAACAGAACATGGCTGCCCTCAGTTTATCACAGGAATAAATAATCATAAATTATCATATTCTGTTGAAGCGGTTTGCAGCTAGATTTTGTTGTGTAAACTTTAGATAAGATATATAGACAAGTTACTTGTTATAGTTAGCTGATTTCCTGCTAATCAATTCAATCAAATCAATGGGATCTATCCGAAAAATGGATAAAGTGCATTGATCTGATTGAATCTGAACAATCGATCAGCCGCAGGATTGTATTGTTAATGGCCACCTATTGAATTTCAACCTGCTGGTGATCTTGCAGATGAGAAGAAAATCATTTCTACAACCCCCAAATCGGAAAATTCACAAATAAAACTAGTAGGGAAATATTTCAGTTGGAAAAACTTCTTGAATCATTATTTTTTGCATATGATAAGACAAATCCCAGCTCCGCACATCAGGCCTGTAGAGAAAACGATTGCGCTGGGAGGCTTCGGCCTGTCAGAACATGAACCGATTGAATTCTTCCAGGGGTGTCAGAAGTTGGTGCATGTTATCAGTGTGTTCTCAGAGACAGATTCTTTCCTTCCCGCTCTGCACATAGATAATAGTGGCATGTGTGTCACATGCCAAGGAGAAAGAACTCCTCAGACAGTCTAATGCAATCCTCAGTGGATTTATACAATGCAGCAAACATCCTGCTTCAGGCAATGACTTGAACAACAGGAAACGTATTTTAGGCAACAGAATGACATCCTTTTAAGAGGTAGCTGCTGATGATTCTAAAGCGTGTGATGAGTAATGTTTCTGTGACTCAACATTTAACGGCTTCATCCGATATATTCTGAACACATTGGTGGGAAGTATTGTAACCACTAATGTACAATAACGTCAAATTTAATTGTATATTTCCTCAATAGGGAATAATTTATTGCATCATCTGTAATATCCTTGTGATATTAATCATTTTTGTCATTGGCATGAGTAAAAATAACATTACAAGATTAGATCTGCTGCTGTGGTTTGTATTGCTCTATGTTTAGGAGTTAGAGCTGCTGCAAACCGCCCCCCCCCCCCAGGTTCCCCCTAACTTTATTGTGCTCCCAAGGCCCCCTGCATAGTTTTTGATAGTGGGGTGACTAACCTGTCGAGCTAACACTCTCCTCCATGATCCATCAGTCCACGAACTCCTGCCTTCATCCTCTCAGGAGGTGCTTCTTCTCCATGACCCAGCTGATGGCAGGTCATTACATAACATACCGCAGGGGGTCACAGAGACTGATCCCTGCACTCCTTGAAATGAAGGGAATGGATTTTTCCTCAGCAATAGGGGAGTTTTAGGCCTGTGAGGGCAAAGTTCTCTCACTTATGCTTTTTGTAATGTGCTAAGCATTTATTAGACAGTTGTATTATTCACCATGACGTTTATGTCATGTATTATGTCTGTATTATGTAGCCATGTTTTTTTCTTAGGACAGGAGACAATGGGCATCGTCGTTTAAGCACTGGCCATTCAAATAAATGGACAGTGCCTGTACAATCGTTTGCCGTTGTTTACATTTAGTGCATATGCAATCCCAATTTTCTTCATTGTTTGAGGAGATCCTGAGAGCTACATGCAGTTTTCAGGAATACTAATACTGCCCCCCTTCTGGGGTTCAAAAATGGCGTAAGCCGGGAAGGGACGTCAGAAGCCACTGACAACGCTCAAATGCATTTTTGCGCCCTTGCATTTGAGCGAGATACTGCTGGACTCCCATCTGCACCAGGCCTTACTTTGTACAGTGCCATAAAAGATGATGGTGCTTTATAAAGTAATATTGCTAATAATAATAATAATAATAATAATAATAATAACCATAATAATATATCATAAGCAAAAAAAATAAATAAAAAAAGGAAGAAAAACAACGAAAAAAAAACCCACAACTCTTTTTTGAGCTTTACTCAGCTGGTCAAGAGAAAAAATGCTTATCTATTCTTTCAAAGAGGGATTATTCTTGACAACCGTTCTATATCTATTTATATCTAAATTCATCTGGATTTGGGGGACGAGAATTTCAGCGTGTCATGTTGGTAGTAGAACAAATACGCTTTGATTAAAATTAGGGAAACTATTTCAGAAACAAAGACATTTTGGACTGAATTGTAATCTGTGCTGTGGACTCTTCCAAGCAATCACTGCACAGAAGCGATCACAAAGGGACAAAGAAAGAAAATAATATACAACATCAATAGTATATTTGAGTCACTGATAAAATAAGACCATTTTATATGCTCACTTTAGTTTCCTCGGTTTCATTTTTAGGCAAATTTTACCCTAAAGCTGCCCCTTCGAGACTTTAGGGACTTTTGCAGCTGAATATAATATATGACGCTTAGAAATAAATTTTTAAGAGGAAGACAAATGACACCTTCGATCTCTCTCTCACTATAGGCTTCCTTTAATGTATGTAGATCGTTTCCCAGTTTTTTTACCTTTGTTTTCTCCCCTCTATATAAAGGTGAATATTTGAGATAAAAGTCAAAACAAGTCAGACAAAGTTGGATTGAACGGAGCTCCTATATTGTTGATCACAGCAGCATATACTGACCTAAATAGACATCAAGTGTTATCAAGTATTTTATGACACAGGTGATGAAGAATAATGAGGATTATTTTAGACAAGAGGTAGCAACCAGAGGTGAGTCTAGGTATTTGCAAGATCCATAAGTCAATAAGATAGATACTTCTAGTATGTATAAGTAGAGGGAAGCCTATGGATCCTACAAAGGCTCCCCATGTCCTCCTACCGACCACAGATCCAGTGCTGAGACTCTCAGAAGATCGCAGCTGTGCTCCTGTACAAGAACAAGCATGAACACACTGGCGCAGGTGGTAATGAGCTGCCACTTGGACTTGGTTGAAAAAGCAGAGCCCGTTCAGCTCCGTGCTACTGCAAGGCCAAAGTCGTCTGCACCTGTGCAGTGAGCCAAGCTCTGTGGGCTTCCAGGGGCCAGGGGGTACCTCTGAATTATCCAAAGGCTTGCCTCTATCTAGGCAAGTATCCATTTGCGGTATTTTTTCCCTTCAGGTACACTAAACCTTGTACGCATGCTAGAGGCGGTCAGTCGGGCCACCTCTGCTAAGAATCTAGTGTGGCGAGAGCTCTGGAGTGCCAGGTCATTTTGGCAGAGCACAGGCCAAACCCATTGTTCTCCTCCTTACCGCTCTAACTACATTGTGCACTGCACTATCATCCCCTGGCCCTCTCCATAGCAGCAGTACACGTTTCTCACCTGCAGGCTAGCAATGTGTCTTTACAGAACACAGCCCTGAATCTGATCCCTGCAGGTGCTAGTAATTGTAAGTGTGTGTACCTTTACATCAAAACTAGTCTCAAGGAAATAAAATGCAGGTCAGGCCACAGGAGGAAAGATAGATGGAAAGCAATACTGTTCAAGTTCAAGATACACTGTAATGTAAATGTAATGATGCCTGAATACTAGGCCAATACCAGGAGTCCTCAGGGGGTTCAGTCACCAGAAATCTATTTTGTAAAATGACTGCCATGTTGCAATCGGTGCAATCTTAAACTTGTTTTTTTTTTCTTTTTTGCTGACTTCAGCCAGTTTAATATCACAGCTGCAGTTCATTTTTGAATATCGCAGTGCATCAGTCTGTTAATTTAGCTGGCCTGGAGGGTAAACCAGGGCAGGTTCTAAATTTTAAAAGTGCCTTGTTTATTAGCGCAGCACATACTAACTTATAGTGATATAGTAGGTGTATTGTAGGTCTGCAAGACATCTTGACAACAGACAAGCAATATTTCAGGCCTGCTCTGCCTCTCGTTGCTTCGCTCTTCGGACAGCATCATAACCTGTAGAGAGAGGATCTGTGTTTCCGAAATGAAATACTTCCATGAGTGTTAACTTTTTGTTTTATTGCCTGCCGGTGGACACTTTGGTATTGCTGAAGGTTGGAGACTTCAAAGCTGGCTTGTGGGCAGATGTTTTTTTTCTTCCTCGCTTTTCTTTCTCGTTTTCGGAAGACATAAAATAAAAAATGTTCCCAATAACGCTTAAAGTGTGTAAAGTCGGCTTGTTCTTGTCCCGCGCCGCATGTCAGACCCTGTTACACGCAGCGGGATATGGCGATGTATGAAGTAAGGTCTCCAGGTGGTTGATTAGGTTCATGATTTGCTGTCCAAAATTCCTCTGGTGCTGATTGACCTTTGCCGGCCTGAAACGCTCTTGTCAAAACCAATTCAATTAAAGATCATTTTCTGCGGTAGAGATAAGAACACTGGATCTAAAGAATAATTAATCTTCAAACGGAGACGACTGTTCCTAATTAAAACGGAGATACTTATCTAAGGTAGTAAACTGGGTGGATTATACAACAGATTAGATTGTGTTTAGATGCCTAAACATGGACCCTGCAAGAAAGGGGAGAGGTTATGTGACCTTCATTTGATCACTGATGAGGTCTATTATAGATATTATTATTGTTGTTATTATTATTCTGTATTGAGCACATAGTCACTTCCATTAAAGTGACTGATGGGTTTTAATGTTTGATTGACCAATAGATTAAATTATTTTAGCATCAAAAAACAAACAGATAAGCTAATTGGCTTGCCCTTAATTGGCCTTAAGGGGCCCATACACTTACACGATTTCCCGTCGATATACAGCAGATTCGATCACTGATCAAATCTGCTGAGAAATCGTTGCGCAAACGCTGACCGAACGATTGTTTTCCATCCGAAATCGATTGTTCCCATCGATCTGTCTGCGCGGAAGATTTCACTCGATCGCCGGAGAGTCGGGAGTGAGTCAATAGCGGCGTTCGAATGTCCGACGACCGACGCTAACGGCAACACATTACCTGATCCGCCGGGGCGTGTCCCCACTGTCCCTTCTCCGCGCTGGGCTCCGGCTGGCTTCACTTACTTCCTGTCCCGACAGGAAATTTAAACAGTAGAGCGCCCTCTACTGTTTAAACTGCCCCTGACAGGAAGTGAAGTGAAGCTGGAGCCCAGAGCGGAGAAGAGACAGCGGAGACCGGGGGACTTGCCCCAGCCGGATCAGGTAATGTATGCGGGGGGGGGGGGGGGGGTTGCGGCGGCAGTGGCAGCTCCACAGATTGTGAATCGGTTTCATAGTGAAATCGATTCAAGATCTGTTTGCAGTGTAGGCAGCCAATAGATCCCCCTTTGATCAGATTCGATCACAGAGGGATCTATCTGCTGTTAGATCTGGTGGCAATCGACCAGTATATGGCAGCCTTTAGATTGTGGTGGATGTATGACTGTGGTTGTGAGCCCCTCTGAGGGACAAGACTATATATTCCGTCAAGTAATAATAATAATAATAATAATAATAATAATAATAATAATAATTTTGCAGGTTGGATTGATGCAAACCAATCAATATTTTCCAGATAAGGAAAAATTGGTAGATCGAACAGGGCGGTGGGGTAGGGATCACCATAGCAGCTGCTATGGGGCCCACAGCTAAGGGTGGGGGGCGGAAGAGAGGGAGGATACCATGTGAGTGTCCAGTGACAATGAAGGGTCTGCAGAGGGACTCTTGAATAGAGATGGTCAATGAGATGCAAATGAGTTCTACTTGCATTCAAATTTTATGTAAATTATATGCAGCTTGAAATTGGACCAATCATTATACCTTCCTGTCAGTTGTGATTGGTCTATGTTCAAGCTACATACAATTTACATGAAATTTGAATGCAAGTAAAACCTATTAGCATCTCATTGACCATCTCTACTCATGGAGACCTGCAGCAGGGCCGTGAGGTGCAGTACAGGTATCCAGATGTCAACGCCTTCTCTCTCTCCTATGCAGATTAGCATGAGCGGAGTGCAGGAGAGAAGTGATCTCCAGGCTCCACCGGTGATCTATCATCTCCCGACACCTCTCATCCAGTCCATTTTATTTTTTTTTGGAGGGGGGCCCCAACCAAAATTTTTCTAAGGGGCCCCATGATTTCTAGCTACGTCCCTGGAACAGGATGTACAATTTCCATACATTTTACAAGAATCGAGTGCATTTCAGTTGCATTGATAGTTTCTGAACATGCACATCCTCAGCTTGGGGGAGGGGAGAAGAGAGTTGGATCCTCCTCCTCCATTGTGGCTCAATTTCTGAACAGTTTGATTGACAGCATAGATCTATCTGATATCAATTCCAGTGTGCAGAGCGCTGATCAATAATCTATCCATCGACAAACTGTATTGTCATCACACGGTCTGAAACTTGTGCCTGTGCAGTTCCTATTCATGCGCTGTTGTTTAGATGAGCTTCATGATTTTCACATTTGACTGGAGGATTCCGTGAAATATGAAGATGACCGGGGACGAGGGGGGCGTTTATGTATGCCAACAGTGAGCTGGATGCAGGGTGAGCTGATGATGGCTAACCCTGCTGCCGCTCAAATCTCCAGCGGTGTAAAATACTATTCCCCCTCCGAGTCGTCGTAACTTGGATGGAGATGTAATTTGGGGACCAGTGATCGCTGGAACTCTGAATTGCACCCCGTGCAGTGCCCAGGCAGAAGTGAGGGAGGCTCCAGCCTCAGGGCGCAGTGTAGCAGGGGGCGCGCAACTCACTCAGCTATCATTCCCCTATTGTGTTTGAAGCAGAGCGAAATAAGAACAGGCGATACATGGCAGTGACTGCAAACCAGATAACTAGCGATTAAGGTGTTGGAGGGGTTGGAGGCCCTAGGGCGCCTCTTAGTCTAATAGCAATCAGTGTGTGATGGCTGGGGTGGGGGATCCCCCACCCCAGCCATCACACACTGATTGCTATTGCTACAAGGTTTTTAAGCACTTTGGTGCTTAAAAACCTTGTCCTTGTTCTGGCCCTGCGCAGTATAATATTACTTCTATAGGGCAGCTAGTTTTGGAGCTTAGCGCTGAGGGCTGTGTGCTGAAACCATCTGCTTCAATGGGGGGACCCGGAGGTTAATGAGCAGCAGCAGTACACTTCTACAGTTAATCTAGCTCACCATGGGCTTTGGTCATTTTTTGGCCACAGTTCAGAAGTACTTTAAAGTGATATTGTCAGCCACAAAATAAAATTCCATTTACCCACTGCTCTGTGTTTATTATTAAGACTACATGCAATGTGCATTGCAAGCATTCCAATATAATCATAAATGTGTCCGCTGTAATCAATCTTATCTCAGTCAGCCTGGCTTTTTTTCTGGTACATTGCCGAGGAGTGGAAGCTTGTTATCTCCCCTCCCACATCTTGCTCCTCATTGACTGGCTAAGGGCAGTTCAGTGAGACACGAGGCTGAGAAGAACTACACCACACCCCTATGCAGAAGCTGCTGAAATACAATCTATGCTCACCGCTCACATGTATTTATAAAGCAAGCGAGATATGACAGTGCAGTTTCTACGAGAAAGAAAAGAGTAAGGGAGGAAATGGCTTTAGTCAGACAGCAAAGATGGGAAATTCCTGGAACAGTTCTCTTTATTTACTATAAAATAGTCACTAAAATCAAAATGTGGGCACTACAATACATATGTTAACCACTTAAGGACCACAGCCTTTTCGCCCCTTAAGGACCAGAGCCTTTTTCTCCATTCAGACCACTGCAGCTTTCACGGTTTATTGCTCGCTCATACAACCTACCACCTAAATGAATTTTGGCTCCTTTTCTTGTCACTAATAAAGCTTTCTTTTGGTGCTATTTGATTGCTCCTGCGATTTTTACTTTTTATTATATTCATCAAAAAAGACATGAATTTTGGCAAAAAAAATGATTTTTTTAACTTTCTGTGCTGACATTTTTCAAATAAAGTAAAATTTCTGTATACATGCAGCACGAAAAATGTGGACAAACATGTTTTTGATAAAAAAAAACCCATTCAGTGTATATTTATTGGATTGGGTAAAAGTTATAGCGTTTACAAACTATGGTGCCAAAAGTGAATTTTCCCATTTTCTAGCATCTCTGACTTTTCCGCCCACCTGTCATGTTTCATGAGGTGCTAAAATTCCAGGATAGTATAAATACCCCCCAAATTACCCCATTTTGGAAAGAAGACATCCCAAAGTATTCACTGAGAGGCATGGTGAGTTCATAGAAGATTGTATTTTTTGTCACGGCAATATCTCTGTAAATGGACAATTGTGTGTAAAAAAAGCAAAAGATTGTCATTTACAGAGATATTTCTCCCACCCAGCATGGGTATGTGTACAAATACACCCCAAAACACATTATACTACTTCTCCTGAGTACGGCGATACCACATGTGTGGCACTTTTTTGCACCCTAACTGCTCTAAGAGGCCCAAAGTCCAATGAGTACCTTTAGGATTTCACAGGTCATTTTGAGAAATTTCATTTCAAGACTACTCCTCATGGTTTAGGGCCCCTAAAATGCCAGGACAGTATAGGAACCCCACAAATGACCCCATTTTAGAAAGAAGACACCCCAAGGTATTCCGTTAGTAGTACGGTGAGTTCATAGAAGATTTTATTTTTTGTCACAAGTTAGCGGAAAATGACACTTTGTGAAAAAATCTAATAAAAAGCAATTTCCGCTAACTTGTGACAAAAAATAAAATCTTCTATGAACTCACCGTACTCCTAACGGAATACCTTGGGGTGTCTAATTTCTATAATGGGGTCATTTGTGGGGTTCCTATACTGTCCTGGCATTTTAGGGGCCCTAAACCGTGAGGAGTAGTCTTGAAATGAAATTTCTCAAAATGACCTGTGAAATCCTAAAGGTACTCATTGGACGTTGGGCCCCTTAGCGCAGTTAGGGTGCAAAAAAGTGCCACACATGTGGTATCGCCGTACTCAGGAGAAGTAGTATAATGTGTTTTGGGGTGTATTTTTACACATACCCATGCTGGGTGGGAGAAATATCTCTGTAAATGACAATCTTTTGATTTTTTTTTACACACAATTGTCCATTTACAGAGATATTTCTCCCACCCAGCATGGGTATGTGTAAAAATACACCCCAAAACACATTATACTACTTCTCCTGAGTACGGCAATACCACATGTGTGGCACTTTTGTGCACCCTAACTGCGCTAAGGGGCCCAAAGTCCAATGAGCATCTTAAGGCTTTACAGGGATGCTTACAATTTAGCACCCCCCACTTGCCAGGACAGTTAAACCCCACAAATGACCCAATTTTGGAAAGAATACACGCTAAGGTATTCCATGAGGGCCATGGTGAGTTCATAGAAAATTTTATTTTTTGTCACAAGTTAGCGGAAAATGACATTTTGTGGGAAAAACAATTTCTGCTAACTTGTGACAAAAAATAAAATATTCTATGAACTCACCATGCACCTAACGGAATACTTTGGGGTGTCCTCTTTCCAAAATGGCATCATTTGTGGGGTCTATCCTGGCATTTTAGGGTCTCTGCAATCATTACATGTATGGCCAGTATTAGGAGTTTCTGCTATACGCCTTATATTGGGCATAAGGGTAATGCACTCTGGGCTGAAAGGAAAAATGAACGTCAAACAATCAATCAATCAATGCGGATGAAAAAATATCTGCCAAAAAAATTTGAAAAAAATAAAGAGGGGAAGGCGTCTGCCAGGACATAGGAGCTGCCGCCCCAAAAATCCAAACCCACCAGCTCGTATGCCCTGGCAAACCTGATTTATCCATTCACACCGATCGATGTGGATGAACAAATCATTGCCAGAGTTCTTTTTTGATACAAAGTGTTTGCCAAAGCATATGAAACCCCAACACCACTCCTCGGCCCATATGGCTCGGCAAACGTATCTTTTTGACTGCAGAGGAGAAATCTCGTCCTGCAGCGCTGCATGCACCGACTTGTGTGTAAGCTGACAGACGCGCAATGTTCTGTCAGGATGCACCATCAGTGCTGCAGCTGATTGGTCGGTCTGGATAGAAAAAAGAGAGAAGAAAAAAGACAAAACAATACAAAAAGGAGGGGAAGGCGTCTGCCAGGACATAGGAGATGCCACCCCAAAAATCCAAACCCACCAGCTCGTATGCCCTAGCAAACCTGATTTATCCATTCACACCGATCGATGTGAATGAACAAATCATTGCCAGAGTTCTTTTTTGATACAAAGTGTTTGCCAAAGCATATGAAACCCCATTATTAGGCGCACAGATAGGGTAATCTGTCGAAGAAACCGCGAATGCCGTACAGTCTGTTGCCTCCCGGGTGCTCGGGTTCGGCATGTAGCGGAAAGAATTGACAGATTACTGGGTGGGGCTGGGGAAGACCCGGCTGTCATGGTACACATTGGCACCAATGACAAAGTTAGTGGGAGATGGAAGGTCCTCAAAAATGATTTTCAGGTACTTGGAGATAAACTTAAAGCAAGGACCTCCAAGGTGGTGTTTTCTGAAATACTGCCAGTGCCACGTGCTACATCTGAGAGACAGAGGGAGCTTAGGGAGTTAAATAAGTGGCTGAGAAATTGGTGTAGGAAGGAAGGGTTTGGGTTCCTGGAGAACTGGGCAGACTTTGCAGTCGGCTACAGGTTCTACAGCAGGGATGGGCTGCACCTTAATGGGGAGGGTGCAGCTGCATTGGGGGAGAAGATGGCTAAACGGTTGGAGGAGATTTTAAACTAGGATCTGGGGGGAGGCGGGAGGATAAAGTCTCAATACATAGACAAGATGAGGTAAAAAGACAGTGGGAACCTATCATTATGGAGGGTGGAGAGGGGGGTGGGGACAGTGTAAAGATTAAGGAGGTTGGTAAAAATTCAAGTAGCCAATTTCATGTAAACAAAATTGGTAAATGTGGTGATAAAAATATAAAGTGCATGGTAACCAATGCTCGGAGCCTTGCAAATAAAATAGACGAACTAGAGTTCATTCTGAATGACAAAGGCTATGACATTGTGGGAATAACCGAGACATGGATGGATGAAAGCCATGACTGGATAGCTAATTTAAAAGGATACAATGTGTTTAGGAGGGATAGAACAGGGAAAAAAGGTGGAGGGGTTTGTCTCTTTGTTAAGAATTCTCTTACAGCTGTCCTCAACAATGAGATGAAGGAAGATTGCGAAGATGTGGAGTCCGTTTGGGTAAATATTCATGGTGGAAATAAAAGTTGCCAATTGCTTATTGGGGTATGCTACAGGCCACCTCTTATTAATGAAGCTGCAGAACTGCGATTACTACAGCAGATTGAAAAAGCTGCAGGTAAAAATGAGGTCATAATTATGGGCGACTTCAACTTTCCAGACATTGACTGGAGTATTGAGGCTACCCATTCTGGTAAAAGCAGCAGATTTCTGGCAGCACTACAGGACAATTACTTGACTCAAATGGTAACTGAACCAACTAGGGGGAATGCGTTACTGGATCTGATCATTTAGAATAGACCAGATAATGTATCAAATGTGCAGGTTCAAGAACATTTGGGAAATAGTGATCACAACATGATAACGTTTGAGCTGGTGACTGATAGGCCACGGGGCAGCGGGACCACTAAAACTGTGAACTTTAGAAAAGCAAAGTTCACTCAAATTAGGCAGGCACTAAGTTTGGTGAACTGGGATAATGTACTACAAGGGGAAGACACTGAAGGGAAATGGCAAGCTTTTAAACTTATACTCAATCAATACTGTAGTATGTATATCCCATATGGAAACAAAATGTCTAGGAATAAAAAAAGGCCTCTATGGATGAATAGAAAGGTTAAAGATAAAATGAAGAGGAAAAAGAATGCCTATAAGGTCTTAAAACAGGAGGGGACAGAGGCTGCACTAAGCAATTATAAGGAGTGCAATAAAAATTGTAAAAAAGAAATTAGGCAGGCAAAGATTGAAGCTGAAAAACAAATCGCTAAGGATATCAAATCTAACCCAAAAAAGTTTTACAAGTACATTAACTCTAAAAAAAGAAAGGTTGACTGTATAGGACTCCTAAAGGATGAGGATGGGAACTCAATGGTGGATGACCAAGGTAAGGCAGAGTTATTAAATGCTTTCTTTGCTTCTGTCTTCACAAAAGAAACAGCACTGTTGCAAACTACAGAGGCGGAAGAGTCTCAATCTTCTAACTGTAATATTAAATACTTAACGCAGGAAGAAGTGAAGGCAAGACTAAATAAATTAAAAATAGACAAGGCACCTGGCCCGGATGGCATGCATCCTCGGGTCCTAAGGGAATTAAGTTCAGTTATAGATAAACCCCTTTATCTTATCTTTTGTGACTCTCTTGCAACTGGCAGAGTCCCAGTGGATTGGCGTACAGCCCACGTTTTCCCATTATTTAAGAAGGGCAAAAAATCTGATCCAGGAAATTATAGACCTGTAAGTTTAACATCAGTTGTATGCAAACTATTTGAGGGGTTACTAAGAGATACTATACATGACTTCATAGTAGAAAATAATCTTATTTCTCAGCATCAACATGGGTTTACTAAAGACAGGTCCTGTTTGACTAACATGCTCAGCTTTTATGAGGTAGTGAATGCTAATATGGATATTGGGAATGCTGTAGATGTGATATACTTGGACTTTGCAAAGGCCTTCGACACTGTTCCCCACAAAAGTCTGGTGCAAAAGTTGAGGATGCAAGGACTGGGGAAGAGTCTGTGTTCATGGATAGGGAACTGGCTAATGGACAGAAAACAAAGAGTTGTGGTCAATGGATCGTACTCAAAATGGGAGACTGTTAGCAGTGGGGTCCCACAGGGGTCTGTTCTGGGTCCAGTGCTCTTCAATTTATTTATTAATGACCTAGTAGATGCAGTAGTGAGCAATGTTGCTATTTTTGCAGATGATACAAAATTGTGCAGAATCATTAACTCTCAGGAAGATAGTGTCATATTGCAACAGGATCTGGATAGGATGGCTATATGGGCACATACATGGCAGATGAAATTCAATGTTGACAAATGTAAGGTCATGCATTTTGGACGTACTAATGGTCTAGCACCATACAAAATAAATGGGATACAGTTGGGGACATCAAACTTGGAGAAGGACTTAGGAGTACTCATTGACAACAAGTTAAATAATCGTACTCAATGCCAAGCAGCTGCAGCTAAAGCTAACAAAATTTTGGGATGCATTAAAAGGGAAATAAAAACTCGAGATGCTAGCATAATATTGCCCCTGTTTAACTCTCTAGTAAGGCCACATCTGGAATATGGAATTCAGTTCTGGGCACCACATTACAAAAAAGATATTGCAGTTTTAGAGCAGGTGCAGAGACGAGCAACAAAATTGATGCGTGGGATGGAAGGTCTCACTTATCGAGAAAGGTTAGATAAACTGGGTTTATTTAGTCTAAAGAAAAGACGCCTTAGAGGGGATCTAATTAACATGTATAAATACATCAGAGGGCAATATAATACCTTGGCGGATGAGCTTTTTGTCCCTAGGCCTTCTCAAAGGACTAGAGGACATGATCTGCGCATGGAGGAAAAACGTTTTAGCCATTTATTTAGGAAAGGGTTCTTTACAGTAAGAGTGATTAAGATGTGGAATGCATTGCCACAGGAAGTCGTTATGGCAAACTCTATACCTGCATTTAAAGGGGGCTTAGATGCTTTCCTTGCATTGAAAGACATCCATGGCTACAATTACTAGGTAATGCCTAATGATGTTGATCCAGGGATTTTATCTGATTGCCATCTGGAGTCGGGAAGGAATTTTTCCCTTTAGGGGCTAATTGGACCATGCCTTGTAAGGGTTTTTTCGCCTTCCTCTGGATCAACAGGGATATGTGAGGGAGCAGGCTGGTGTTGTACTTTATACTGGTTGAACCCGATGGACGTATGTCTTTTTTCAACCAAAATAACTATGTAACTATGTAACTATGTAACACCACTCCTCGGCCCATATGCCTCGGCAAACGTATCTTTTTGACTGCGGAGGAGAAATCTCGTCCTGCAGCACTGCATGCACCGACTTGTGTGTAAGCTGACAGACGCGCAATGTTCTGTCAGGATGCACCATCAGTGCTGCAGCTGGTTAGTCGTTCGCTCCGTCCACCTGGATGGTTATTAGATGGAAAAAGAGAAAAAAAAATACAAAAAAAACCAAAAAACAAGCAAGCAGCAAAGCAATTACTTCATTAACATTAATAAACTTTGAACTTTTTTAATAAAAAACTTAACATTGCAAACCAAACATTAACTTCTTTGCTTACCTTTTTTTTTTTTTTTTAACTTACCTCCCGAGGACAAACCTCTCCTCCCCCATGGAACAATGTGCGAAGTGCAAATCGCACAGAGTTGTGGCGAAGTACATTACGCAATTTGTCCCAAGTGAAAGGAGAGGTTTCTGGCAGCCCTGTGTATTAGGGTCTCTGGAAACCCGATGTTTGGTTTCACACTGCATATTGACATATCCGGTAGGTCGAGCCCGCCGCACCGTATCGTCCAAAACAGACCTTCAGGCAATACCACAAGAGTAGCATTCGGCCTAGTAATGAACTGCGTCGCCATAGACCAACATGACTTCCGGGCCGATCGATATTGCCACAGAAGCCACGCAGTAACGTAGGCATGCACTAGCGTTAAGTTAAGCACTTCCGGCGTAGGGGGGGACCGCAAAGTGTGACTTTTGCTAGGCATTTTGCCCTAACGCATCGCAGCAGTGTGAAATAGCACTGAGAGACCCTTGTGTGCCTACCGCTGTGTGTGGAGTTCCCTACTCTCTAATAGTGTACCTGCTCGTGGTACCTCTCAAAACACTCCCCTAGGCATAGGCCAGGCTGGTCAGGACAGGTGGGACAATAAACAGTGGTGTCACGCCTTATTCCAGCCCTGCTGCAGACACGACAGCGTTTTCTTCGGATTCGTTGACCTGGGGTACTCGGAATTGGATAGGCGTAATGCCTTCCATGCAGCCGGCTAGTTGCATCTTGGGGTTGGGCCACGGCACCTCCTGGATACAGGAGTTCCATCACGATCTGTTTATTAAATTGAATAAACGATCCAGTTCTCCCAGCCTTACTGTAGAGAACAAAGCTGTTGTAAATTGCCAATTGAATGAGGTAAAAAGACACTTTTTTATACCAGCGTCTTGTTTTTCGGGCAACTAAATAGGGCGCTAACCTCTGGTCATTGAAATCCACCCCTCCCATGTTAGTATTATACTCATGGACGACAAGGGGTTTTTCAATGACCTGAGTTCGCCGTTGAATTTCAACTGTCGTGTCTGCGTGAATGGTGGACAGGAAGTAAACCTCCCTTTTGTCCTTCCATTTCACCGCGAGCAGGTCGTCAGCACACAAGGCGGCCCTCTGCCCCCGTTCAAGTCTGGTGGTAATGAGCCGTTGGGGAAAGCCCCGGCGACTAGGCCGCACGGTGCCACAGCATCGGATTTTTTCGATTTTTAAGTGCTGAAAGAGGTCCACACTTGTGTAATAATTGTCCACAAAAAGATGGTACCCTTTCTGGAACAAGGGTGACACCAAGTCCCACACAACCTTTCCACTGCTCCCCAGGTAGTCAGGGCATCCGACCGGCTCCAATTTTGAGTCTTTTCCCTCATAGACCCTAAAATAAGATGTATAGCCTGTGGCCCTTTCACAGAGCTTATAAAGTTTCACCCCATACCGGGCGCGCTTGCTTGGGATGTACTGTTTGATGCGAAGGCGCCCGGTAAAGCGTATGAGGGACTCGTCTACGCATATGTCCTGGTCAGGGGTATAAGCATCTGCAAATCTGGATGACAGGTGGTCTATTAGGGGTCGAATTTTGTGGAGCCGGTCAAAAGCAGAGTGGTCACTTCGATGACAGGTTTCGTTGTTATTGAAGTGCAGGAAGCGCAGGATGTTCTCAAATCATGTCCTGGACATGGCAGCAGAGTACAGGGGAACATGATATGCTGGGTCCGTAGACCAATAAGACCGCAACACATTCTGCTTTACTAGTCCCGTGTGAAGGAGAAGGCCCAAAAAAAATTTCATTTCGGAAACTTGGACTGGTTTCCACCGAAAAGGCTGGGCAAGGAACTTTTCCGGATTGGCGGTTATATATTGTGTGGCCTTACGGTTGGTCTCTGCCACAATTAAGTCTAAGAGATCCTGGGTGAAGAACAGATAGAAAAAGTCTAGGGCCGATCCTAGATTATCTGTCTCCACCTGGACTCCAGACTGGGCGGTGAAAGGGGGAAGTACGGGTGCGGCGGAATCAGGGGATTGCCAATTTGGGTTTGCCAGCACCTCTGGTAAACTAGGGGTAGTACGGGCCCGTCTTCTTGGTGGCTGCGACTGGGATCTTACTGCACGTGCCACCAAACCAGTTTCAACTTCCATGCTGGTGCTCGCCACTTCACCAGGGTCTACGGAAGTACTGGTGCTAGGTCCAGGAGATGTTGTGCTGCTGGTGCCTGCCCCACCATGAAATCTCAGACCAGCACGAACACCACTCTGCTGCCCTTGAGGCCGATCCTGCGCCACCTGCGGTCCAACAACATGGGGTGTGGTACGCCTGGCTTTAGCCGGGACCTCAACCTCGTCATCACTATCGGTCAGTGAGCCACTGCTCAATTCAGGTTCAAACTCTGACCCGGAAGATTCGTCGAATGAGGCGTCCCAATCATCCTCATCCGACTGGGCCATGTACCTGAGAACCTCATCATCGGAATACCCCTTTCTTGCCATGGTGGTCTGCTAAATTTAGGGGGTATTCCTCTGAGACTACCCAGAAAAAAAGAGCACCTACCTAGCAAAAGGGAGTATTTGAGAGGTAGAAAGCTGTGGTCACTGAGTTTTGATAAAAAAATAAATCAAAACTGAGGTTTACAGTGCCACAGCTATTGTACAGTGTTTTTTGCAGTGATCAGAAAAAAAATTCTGTCACTGCGGTGGGGCGGGCTGAACGCAAGTGCAGGCGAACGATCAGGCCTGATCGGGCAAACACTGCGTTTTTTTGTGTGGATCCTAGTGACCCTAATAGATCTGACTGCGATCAGTAATGATCACTTACAGATACTATATAGTACCAATGTTGATTAGCGACAGTGATGACGCTAATTAGTGACTGTGGTGCAGTGGGCTGAGCACTAACTGACACAAAGGGGCCTAGCTAACTGGCCTAACTGCTAACACTAGTGATACTAAAAAAGTGACAGTTTTCACTGATCACTGTTTTTAGATCACTAGGATAGTGACAGGGGGGTGGTGGCGAGTGGGGAATCAGAGGCAATCAGAAACAATCACAGGACAATCAAAGGCAATCACAGGGCAATCGCAGGCCAATCACAGGGCACTCAATTCACGGGACAATCGAAGCCAATCACGGGACAATCAAAGCCAATCACAGGGCAATCAAACCAATCACGGCACAATCAAAGCCAATCACAGGCCAATCAAAGCCAATCACAGGGCAATCAAACCAATCACTGCACAATCAAAGCCGATCACAGGCCAATCACAGCCAATCACAGGCCAATCAAACCAATCACGGCACAATCAAAGCCGATCACGGGACAATCAAAGCCAATCACAGGCCAATCACAGGGCAATCACGGGACAATCAAAGCCAATCACGGGACAATCAAATACAATTGCAGCACAATCAAACTGAATGTCAGCACAATGAAATACAATTACAGCACAATCAACTACAATGCACTAGGAAGGTGATTGGGGGGGGGGGGTTCTGAGGGCGATCTAAGGGTTATGGGGGGTTGATTAGGTGCCCGCACGGGGCAGATTGGGTCCTGATCTGATGGGTGGCAGACACAGGGGGTGACCGATGGGAGATCAGTGAGTGATTACAGGGGAGAATAGATGTAAACAATGCACTGGGAAGGTTATCAGGAGGGGGGGTCTGAGGGCAATCTGAGGGTCTGGGTGGGTGATCAGGTGCCCCCAAGGGACAGTTTAGGGTCTGCGCTGATAGGTGGTGGTGACAAGGGGTGATAAACAGGTGATAGATGGGTGATAGACAGGTGATCAGTGGGTAAGGCAGCTATATAGCTGTATACAGCATACAGGGGGGTGGTCTGGGAGGGGGGTCTGGGGGATCTGAGGGTAGGGGGGGGGGTGATCAGGGGACCCTAGGGGGCAGTTAGGGACCTAACCTAGGGGATAGCGTCCCTAGATAGTGACAGGGAGTGATTGATGGGTTCTTAGGTGGGTGGTGGGGTGGTCAGGGGGGGTTCTGAGGGCTGGGGTGGGCGATCGGGTGGTCTGTGTGGGGCAAAGTGTGTGCTTTTCTACTTATCGGTAGGCTGCCTGTCCTCTCTGATGGTCGCACGACGAGTGACCATCAGCGGAGGAGGCAGCCAGTATAATACACTTTGTTACAATAACAAAGTGTATTATACTCTCCTGATTGGCCGGATCGCCGCATTTGAAACCCGCCGGCGCTGCTAATTGGCTGGCGGGTTTCCGTGCAGGGTGGGCGGAGCCTATTGCCGGCGGCGATCGCGTTATTGATGACGCGATCGCCGCACAGCCACCGCTGATGCCGCCCCCGCCGATGGGCATATTGCGGTCGTTTGGGCCCGGACTTTGCCGCCGCCCATCGGCTGGGGGCGGTCCTCAAGTGGTTAAGAAGTAATTATCTACTTAGGCGTTTGGGATAGTATTGCTGTCCCTGCTGGTTTAAAGTGAACCCGGGGTGAAAGTGGTATGGAGGCTGCCATATTTATTTCCTCTTAAAGGGAACCTTAAAGCGGAATATAACCCTGCATTTCAACTTTGCTCTAAAACATTATTTACAGTATATTATATGCAACCAGCATGTTTTTTTTTACTAGACCAGCATTGGAAGGGTTACACAGAGCTTTCAAGTTCCTGGACAGAACTGCAGACGCATCCGAAGCTGACATAGATACATTTTGTTTACATAAATGTATCTTAGTGTGGCATGTGACTCATCTCTCTGACTGAGAAGGAGCTGGAGGACAGCCAAAGAGTGTGTAACATTTATCACTTGTTACATTCTATTTAGTTAAATGTATCTAAATGAACTTCTGCATATCTCTCCACGGAACTTTAAACCTCTGTGTTTAACCCTTCCAATACTGGTCTAGTAAAAAAAAAATGCTGGTTGCATATAATATGCTGTAAATAATGTTTTAGAGCAAAGTTGAAATGCAGGGTTATATTCCGCTTTAAGGCTGAGAAAAGAAATGACTTTTACTCACCCGAGGCTTCCCTCAGCCTCCTGCAGCTGAACGGTGCCCTCGCCGTGTCCCTCCGATACACCTGGAATCGCCGGCGGCCACTTCCGGTTTGGCCATCACCCGCCAACAGACTGGAAACACGGCTGATTATCCGCGTCCCCAACCGCAATAGCGCCCTCTATAATGCTATTGCGGGCGGGGGACGCGGTTAATCAGCCGCGTTCCCAGCCTGTCGGCCGGCGACGGCCAAACCGGAAGTGGCCGCCGGCGATTCCAGGTGTATCGGAGGGACACAGCGAGGGCACCGTTCAGCTGCAGGAGGCTGAGGGGAGCCTCGGGTGAGTAAACGTCATTTTTTTTTCTCAGACTTAAGTATCCCTTTAAGCAATACCAGTTGCCTGTCTATCCTGCTGATCCTCAGCCTCAAATACTTTCAGTCATAAAACTTGAACAAAAATGCTACAGATCAGGTGTTTCTGACAACATTTCAAAACTGACAATATTAGCTGCATGCTTGTTTCTGGTGTAATTCAGACACAAATACAGCCAAATAGATCAGCAGGGCTTCCAGGCAACTGGTATTGTTTTAGGCTGGTTTCACAGTGGGACGTTACAGGCGCACGTTAGAGCAGCCTGTAACGCAGCCCACCGCACAGTAATGAAAAATCAATGGAGCTGTTCACAGTGCGGACGTTGCGTTACATTGTAACGCTGCGTCACAAGACAACGTACTGCATGCAGTACTTTGGACGCGGCTGAGCCGCGTTAGACTGCTTGCACATGCTCAGTAATGTTGGGGAGGAGCGGAGAGCGGCCAGGCACATGGCTAATTAATATGCACTGCACGTTATGACGTGCAGTGTTTACTTCCTGGAGCAGCCGCTCTGTGCGGCGATTGGCCGGCGGGACCACGTGATGCCGCATGCGCACAAGAGTGCGCATCATGGCATCACTGATGCCAGAGTGAGCTGCACAACGCGGCTCACTCTGACGTCCAGATCCAGCACCACCAGGCGTTGAGTTAGGGGGACGTTATGCGACCTTAACGCCCCCTCTAACGCAACGTCCTGGTGTGAAATTAGCCTAAAAGGAAATAAAATATGGCAGCCTCCATATCACTCTCACCACGGGTTCACTTTAAAAGTAATTTGACATTAGTTAATCTAGGAACATCAAGAAATAGCTCTTCAAATCCGGGCCTACTCATATCTAGGAAAACCCTTGTGTTTGAAGTAGAGCTTTATGTGCTTATGTGACTGGAGTTAACCAACGTCGCATACAGTAGAATGTTGCACTGGTAATAGTTAAAGCAGCAATTTTCTTACACTAGACCTGATCTCGGGATAATAACTGACCGGTTTCAGTGTAAGAATTGTGTGCTGTGGAGATGCCTCTTTTCTGTTACATAATGAAGGTGTTCTTTCTCTTTCCTCCCTTAAATCCATCACCAGACATCAAAAGATGTACTTTTCTGTCCACTTTATCTGAGTAATTGCATTTTTTCATCCTTAGATAAATCTAATGGACGTTTTTGCATAATTTGTGATGCAGAGAGGTGATGGAAATCGTATAACCTTAATAATGACAGCATTGGTTTTAGACGCTCTTCTGTCTATTACACCTCACGAATTCACAAAGGATGTGGAAATGAGAGAAAATGAGTGGAGTATTACATATCCTTTTAACATTTTGGTATAGATATTTTTCTTATGTGCTTTTGATGTGTTGGCTTAGAAACAGTTGCAATGGGGGAATCATCCGAGTTTTTTCTTTTTAAACAGTACCTGCTCTCAAAACAAGCCTCTTGTTCACAGAGGCGTAACTTGAAATCACTGGGCCCCCCTGAAAAAATGTGGATGGGGTCCCCTGCCCCCCTGTGAAACTTTGGATGAGGCCCCCACCCTTGCTTTCAGCACAGGTAACCTGAGGACCAAGGTTATTCAATTGGCTAGTGCACACTTTAATGTTTTTTCCCCATGCAGATAAAACCGGACAGCAGTGAAGCACTGCACGCATCTTCTCTATCAATTACATTAGCTTCTGTGATAAAACGTGCGTGTTTTCACACACAGACACATATGGTGTGCAGAAAACGCAAACAGAGAGGAGTGTGCTCCCAGCCTCATCTTATTACACTCACTCTGTCCACGACTGATGGAGCAGAACTGGCTCTGCAAACTTCTCCAGCATCACTACAGCCCAGAGAATTTGGGGAGGGGTAGAGAGGTTGGGGGCTGGGCATTGTACATAAGAACCTGCTGCACACTGAATAGGGGACTGTCTACAAATCTTTGTATGGTTCATTATCAGTTGCTGCGCTAATGCCGCCATAATAGCAATTGTGCAGAGAGCAGAAAGCTTTTTCTCTCTGTGCCTTTAGTTGTCAGTCTATCAGGACAGGGAAAGAAACGTTTCCCCCTACGGGACCCCCTGCTGCTACATCACTTGCTGGGTCTATTGTTACACCCCTGCTTGTACAGTTATGTTATGTAGTGCATATAAAAAAAAAATCCATCGATTTATCTAAAGTCTATCTTTAGAGACTCTTGATTGAGGGCCCTTTCACACTTAAGGGAAAACCTACATTGCGGTGCCCTAATCTGCCGCATGGTGTTCAGGGCCATTTCCAGCCCAGTGGGGCCCCGGGGCAAAAGTAACTTGGGGCCCCCCAACCACTGCTTGAACCCCCTTAGGTAGTCTTCAACCTAGTATAGATAGCCAGACATGTCTCCATGATTAGGTAGCAACCCCCCCAGTATAGATAGCCAGATATGTACTCCATGATTAGACAACCCCCCAGTATAGATAGCCAGATGGTCTCCCGTGGCAGGTAGATGTGCCCTCGCCCCATGATTAGGTAGTCTCTCTCCCCCCCCCCCCCCATATACAGAGCAGGGAAGAGCAAAGAAACAACTCACCTGTCAGCGTCGCCATGAACTTCAGCAAATCTTCTCCATGTCACACAGTCACAGCGTGTCCTCTCTGATTCCTCCAGCAGGCAGCAGAGAGGAGATGCTAAACTGTGCAAAGTGGAGAAGACTTGCTGAACCTCCCTAGTGAACTGATTGGTGAGTTACTGTATATACTCGCATATAAGCCGACCCGTGTATAAGATGAGATACCCACTTTTCCCTTAGAATCTAGGAAAAAGTGATTGACTTGCGTATAAGCCTCCTCCCCAGTTAACCACTAAAGGACCACGGGGTTAAACTCCCCTATTTGCCAGGCCATTTTATGCAAAACAGGCCACTGCAGCTTTAAGGCCTTGCTGCAGGGCTGCACAACTCAGCACACAAGTGATCTCCTCCCCCTTTTCTGCCCACCAACAGAGATTTCTGTTAGTGGGCTGTGGTTGCTCCCAAGAGGTTTGTTTATTTTTTAATATATATTTTTTTTCAATAATTTTTTTTTTGTATGAATTATTTCCCCAGCCCACCAGCCAATCAGCGCAATCAGTTGTCATAGGCTTCAGCCTATGACAGCGGATCGCTTCCTTGTCACCCAGGGGGGACAGCCGTGTCACATGGCTGTCCCCAGTACAGTGCTGCCGTAGATCGCAGCACTGTACAGTGTGTAGATGGCGGTTTCACCATCTAACAGTCTCCTATCAGCGATCGTCGCTGGGAGACTGATGACATTCAATTAGAGATGCGTGCGATCTCCTGCAGATCCCAGCCCCAGGACTTTACACCGATCTGCGTTAGGCAGTACTGGGGCTGCTGCCACGGTCACGCCCATCGGGGTGACGCGGTCGTAAAGAGGTTAAGCCCCCTCCACCGTAGCCAGATGTGCCTCAAGGATCATACAGCTGCAGGATATATGCACTGTAGCTTTGTGGGCAGCACGGTGGCACAGTGGTTAGCACTCTCGCCTTCCAGTACTGGGTCTCCGGTTCAAATACCAGCCATGGCACTATCTGTACAGAGTTTTTATGTTCTCCCCGTGTCTGCAGTGGTTTCCTCTGTGCATTCAGGTTTCCTCCCACATCCCAAAAGTGTACAGATAAGTTAATTGGCTTCCCTCTAAATTGGCCCTAGACTACAATACATACACTACACATACATAGACATATGACTATGGTAGGGATTAGATTGTGAGCCCCTCTGAGAGACAGTTAAGTGACAAGACATTATACTCTGTACAGCGCTGTGGAAGATGTTAGCACTAAACATACTAATATTATAATAATAATAATAATAATAATAATAATAATAATGATAATGATATTAACAATAATAATAATAATAATAATAATAATAATAATAATAATAATAATAATAATAATAACACAAATATTATAAATGCTAAAGTTTGGATGTTTGTTACTCAATCACGCAACAATGGTTGAACGGATTTGAATGAAATTTGGCGCACACATAGTACATTACCTGGAATAACATATAGGATATATTTTTTATCCCCATAAAGAAAAAGTGAGCAGAGACAAATACAAATTTCACTGGGAAAATGTAAACGGCAGCCATTCTTACATGGTTAATGGCAGGGTTCTCAATCTTTGCACAGTTGTTCACTGGGTGACTGGGATTAACCACTTCAGGACCACAGTGCTAAACCCCCCTAAATACCAGGCCATTTTTTACTAAAAGGGCAACTGCAGCTTTAAGGGCTCGCTGCAGGGCCGCACAACACAGCACATAAGTGATCCCCCCTTTTTCTCCTCATCAACAGAGCTTTCTATTGGTGGGGTCTGATCGCCCCCCAGATGTTTGTTTATTTATAAATATTTATTGTATTTATTTTTTATGAAACTTTTTTTTTTAACATACACCCTCCCTTCCTCCCCTGGCCAGCCTATCACAGCGATCGGCTGTGATAGGCTTCAGCTTCAGCCTATCACTGCTATGTCCCACAGAAGGACAGCGGTGTCACACGCCTGTCCCCAGTACAGCACTGCTGCGGATCGCAGCGCTGTACTAAGTGAAAAGATGGCGGTTTCACCGTCTAACAGTCTCCGGAGCCGCTGGGAGACTGAAGGCGGAGTGGAGCTCCACCTTCTGAGCAGGAGATGCGCGCGATCTCCTGCACAAGCCAGCTCCAGGACCTGACTCCAATTGGCGTTAGGCGGTCCTGAGGCTGCCGCCGCGGTCATGCCCATTGGCGTGAGGCGGTCTTAGGGTAGTAAATATTCAGAAAAGGGGTGGAGCCTACAAAAGCCAATCAAAATTCACCTATTTTCAAGGGGAATATTTAATTGCTGCCATTCTTGCACTGTTAATGGCACAAGCCTCAAACCTGGTACAGTTGGTCATTGGGTGACTGGGGTTCAAATTCAGAAAAGGGGGTGAAGCCACAAACAGCCAATCAGATTTGTTTCATTTCAATGCAAATTATTGATGCCAAAGACCGCAAAGCTCACAAACTAGGTCACTGAGTAATTGTGTGTTAGGGTTAGAAAAAGTTGGCGCAGCCAACACCAGCCAAATACATAACCGGGCAATGCCGGGCCATCAGCTAGTAATAATAATTATAAAAAACATTTCTGCAATGTAAGAAATAATGCACATTCTTTTGTAAAAAATGGAGTGTGAATTTAGTCCATTAAGCTGATCAACTTAGGCTACTCGTCGGCATTTCCAATAAACAATAATTGAGGAAAATACTCAATACACAGGATGGGAAACTAATGTATCTCCTATCCATGTCTGGGTCAAATTCAGTTTCCCTAGAAGAAAAATTTGGAGAGTACGCTAACTGCACTTGATCTCAAAACAAAGCAGAAAGTCATTCGTTTCTCATGTATTTTTCACTTATTTTATTGTGCAGAAAAAAGTGCTTTCCACAGTTCTGAGATGTACATGAAAGAAAAACGCTGACTCTAACATATTACTCTGACACATGTGAGATTTCTCGCTCCGACTCCGCCGCAAAACTTGCTTACTGCTCAGAACCAGCCAGGTATGTGATGTTATCTGAGGGTAGTCTGAAAATATTGGCATTGGGGAAAAGTAATCTCCTCTATTGTCAATCTGTTTCTTAAACAAAGCAAAAATAAGCTTAAAGCCGCCAAATAAAAAAAAGTATGTCAAAAATCCGTGTGGCATTTAGAGTAAATCTTCTGATTACTATATCACCGAAATCTCGCAGGGATCACCACAAATCCCAAAGGTCAACACAGCGAGAGGATTAAGAGCAGATTAAAGCGGGAGAAATTGGCAATTATAAAGGACGCACGGCTCATCCATTCATCAAAGGGGGCTTAGCAAAATCTTAATATGATTCTTGCATGATTCCAGACACATTTCTCACAGCTCCCATCATGTTAAAATAAAGGACAAAAGATAACAAGAAGGTTAAATAATGCAGGAAAATTTCACTGACCAATGTAATAATAATGAATGCCATTTTTGGTACATGGCGTTCTCATTTTAAACATGTAAAGTTGAAACGAATTTGAAATAACACAATGCGCTAGATGTTGCTTGAATCAGGATTTCATGATGCTGGCACTGATGGAGGAATGTACAGTAATTTAATGGATACAATTGCTTAGGTTTTTTTTTTTTTTTACAATACTACTTTATAAGTGTTTTAGTCAGTGTTTGCTCCTGGTGAAATTTTTCTTCACCCCGACTTACCTGTATATCCTCGAATATAAGTGGACCTCGTGTATAAGTCAACTCCAATATTTGACCCACTTAAAGAGGCACTATGGCAAAATTTTTTCTTTTTAGTCACTTTAACATAAATATGTGTAGGTGGAGCAGTGTTAATGACATGTATTGTGGCTGATCAAAAGCATTTTTTACACTGCCACTATCCATTCTTAGCTTTAGCGTCACGTCGGAAGATTTACCTTACTGACGCGACTCAGGCTAATCCATTGTGCAGTAGGAGGTATCTGCTTCTACTGCTTGAGCTGCCGTTGCTGTCCACCCTTATGGCTAGCTCAGCTAGGATCATTCCATCTAACTGCACTATTGTGCAGTTACTGAGGTCACTTCATCCGCTGTAAAGTGCAGGACGCAGCCGCCGTACAGCGCAGACCCAAACGCTATAGCTTTGATGCTGCCACTGCCTTCAAAAGCTGAAGTCTGGTTACCATAGAAACGGACAACAATAGGTGTCCGTTTTATTGCCAGCTTCAGGGGACGCAGCTGTACGGATTTATGTTTAGATGCTGCCTGTCAAGGACCCCTGTAGTGAAGCTGGCACAATGAAGACTTATACTTGTATTGACTCAAGTATAAGTCTACCCAGCAAAGTTAGTGGTTGCATTTGGGGACCAGGAGGTGTTAATGACTACACTGCACACAGTTCTTCCAGTTAACCCCTCCAGTTCCTTAAGTGCAGCCAATAACTCCTCCAGGCCCCTAAGTGCTGCAAGTATTCACCCCCTTCATGTAGCCCAGTATTCTCTCCCCCCCCCTTTTTGTTGTTAATTGTTTAAGTGTTGTGGCCAGGACTTTCAGACCTGTTTTTTCTTGGCATTTCCTTTTTTAAGAAAGTGTCACTTACCACTGGGTATATTGCTGCAATTTAAAGAGGGAATCAGTGATGATCTCCGGATCAAATTCAGATGAACACTGCGCCCCACGCTGCGTTCCAAGCCGCGTCACATGACTACTACACTTCCTCCTTCAACCCATAAGGAGGAAGTGTTTGTAGTCACATGACTGCGGCTTGGAACGCAGCATAGGAGGTGCCGTGGGACGGGTTAGGGCCCGTTAAGACTGCACGCGTTTCCAGCCGCGTTTTGGAAATGCGTGCAGGAGGCAGACACGCACGACATCAGACAGTGCATAGAGTGCACTGTCTGATGTTCACACTGCATGCGTTCCGGACCTGTGCGGTCCGGGAACGCATGCTGCACGCAGATTTTGTCAAAACGCGCGGCTGTCTCATTCAATTTTCAGTGATGGGATCAGCCACGCAACGCACATGAACGCGGATGGCGTGCGTTCGTACGCGTTGCAGTCCACACGCATTCTGCACGCATGGCCATCCGCATTTGTGATCTGAACGGGCCCTAAAAGAAGAAGGCTGATAGGTAAGTTTAATCCCTCCTGCACACACCCGCTCAGCTGCACTAATTAGGAGGATGACATCCGAATTAAGCTCATTCGGATTTCATCCAGAGCTCATCCTTAGTGGGAATAGGGGGAGGGAGACACCGAGAGCCCGCTATGGTGCAGTACGTACTGGTAGTTAGATGTAGGTGTATGAATGTAGAGTAATACTCACAAGTCTGGGTTACCTTCCAGGTAACCACTGTATAGGCAGGTGGGGAGATCAAGCCTGTCCCCACTCAGGACTAAGAAGTCGCTCTCTGTAGATCGGAAAAAGGGGCCAATTCCCCTCCACCAGGGGTGGACACGTATTGTAGACAATGTTACAGAGGCGCCAGAAGTATAAAAAAGAATAAAATGTTTAAAAAACAGGGAGGCCGTTGGTGGACTTACCTCCCCGATGCAGACACAAGGAAATATCGGACTTTTTACCGAAAAAGGTTTTTTATTAACATACTCCAATTAAATTGCAACGCGTTTCGCGGGCTATACCCACTTCATCAGGCTATAGGTAGGAGCAATAAAACACTTGTGAACAGTTTCAGTCAGCTTAGCGCCTCTGTTAGTGTGAATGTCAGTAAGAGTACACACATTCAGTGTGCTCAGTTTTGCTCGTGACTCACGTATAAATCCAAGCCTAAACTTTTATTTAGTGAGTCAGACCTACATTTCTAGACTTGTAATTGAGTATATACAGTACATTGCTAAATTTATCATAGGTGGTGACATCTTTACTACTGGCAAGGTGCACCACTGTGGGATGTTTGCGGTAATTATTGATTTATAAAGCGTCACCATACTCCATGGCACTGTGCAAAGTTAGAAACAAAATATGGGGTACTAAATAATACAGACAATGGTATACATCATTATACAGAATTGGTACAAAATACAGAATTGGTAATTATAGTAACAAAATGAATATGAAGAAAAGTGGAACAAAATCCAAGACACAGAAGGGTGAGAGAGCCCTGCCCATGCAAGCTTTCAATCAAAAGGAATGGGGGGGGGGGGGGGGACAAGAGGTGGGGTAGTATGCAATATGCATACCTAGAAGAAGCAGTTGCCCTTATTCAATTCAATTATCCTCCTACGAGTTAATTTTTCATCTTCTGTTTAAAATAACTTTTTAGCACTCCGCATTTGAAAAAGTATTAACAACATAAGTAGAAAAGTAATTTAAAAATTATTCTGAGTATTTACTTGCTTTGCCGAGGGCTTAACCACTTGAGGACCTAGGGCTTTCTACCCCTTAAGGACCGGCCACTTTTTTTCATTCAGACCACTGCAGCTTTCACGGTTTATTGCTCGCTCATACAACCTACCACCTAAATGAATTTTGGCTCCTTTTCTTGTCACTAATAAAGCTTTCTTTTGGTGCTATTTGATTGCTCCTGCGATTTTTACTTTTTATTATATTCAGCAAAAAAGACATGAATTTTGGCAAAAAAATGATTGTTTTAACTTTCTGTGCTGACATTTTTCAAATAAAGTAAAATTTCTGTATACATGCAGCGCGAAAAATGTGGACAAACATGTTTTTGATTGAAAAATCCCCATTCAGTGTATATTTATTGGTTTGGGTAAAAGTTATAGCGTTTACAAACTATGGTGCAAAAAGTGAATTTTCCCATTTTCAAGCATCTATGACTTTTCTGACCCCCTGTCATGTTTCATGAGGGGCTAGAATTCCAGGATAGTATAAATACCCCCCAAATTACCCCATTTTGGAAAGAAGACATCCCAAAGTATTCACTGAGAGGCATAGTGAGTTCATAGAAGATATTATTTTTTTGTCACAAGTAAGCGGAAAATGACACTTTGTGAGAAAAAAAAAAAAAAAAAAAGTTTCCATTTCTTCTAACTTGCGACAAAAAAAAAATGAAATCTGCCACGGACTCACCATGCCCCTCTCTGAATACCTTGAAGGGTCTACTTTCCAAAATGGGGTCATTTGTGGGGTGTGTTTACTGTCCTGACATTTTGGGGGGTGCTAAATTGTAAGCACCCCTGTAAAGCCTAAAGGTGCTCATTGGACTTTGGACCCCTTAGCGCAGTTAGGCTGCAAAAAAGTGCCACACATGTGGTATTGCCGTACTCAGGAGAAGTAGTATAATGTGTTTTGGGGTGTATTTTTACACATACCCATGCTGGGTGGGAGAAATATCTCTGTAAATGACAATTTGTTAATTTTTTTTACACACAATTGTCCATTTACAGAGATCTTTCTCCCACTCAGCATGGGTATGTGTAAAAATACACCACAAAACACATTATACTACTTCTCCTGAGTACGGCGATACCGCATGTGTGGCACTTTTTTGCACCCTAACTGCGCTAAAGGGCCCAAAGTCCAATGAGTACCTTTAGGATTTCACAGGTCATTTTGAGAAATTTCGTTTCAAGACTACTCCTCACGGTTTAGGGCCCCTAAAATGCCAGGGCAGTATAGGAACCCCACAAATGACCCCATTTTAGAAAGAAGACACCCGAAGGTATTCCGTTAGGAGTATGGTGAGTTCATAGAAGATTTTATTTTTTGTCAAAAGTTAGCGGAAAATGACACTTTGTGAAAAAACACAATTAAAATCAATTTCCGCTAACTTGTGACAAAAAATAAAATCTTCTATGAACTCGCCATACTACTAACGGAATACCTTGGGGTGTCTTCTTTCTAAAATGGGGTCATTTGTGGGGTTCCTATACTGCCCTGGCATTTTAGGGGCCCTAAACCGTGAGGAGTGGTCTTGAAACGAAATTTCTCAAAATGACCTGTGAAATCCTAAAGGTACTCATTGGACTTTGGGCCCTTTAGCGCAGTTAGGGTGCAAAAAAGTGCCACACATGTGGTATCGCCATACTCGGGAGAAGTAGTACAATGTGTTTTGTGGTGTATTTTTACACATACCCATGCTGGGGGGGAGAAATACCTCTGTAAATGGACAATTGTGTGTAAAAAAATCAAAAGATTGTCATTTACAGAAGTATTTCTCCCACCCAGCATGGGTATGTGTAAAAATACACCCCAAAACACATTATACTACTTCTCCCGAGTACGGCGATACCACATGTGTGGCACTTTTTTGCACCCTAACTGCACTAAGGGGCCCAAAGTCCAATGAGTACCTTTAGGATTTCACAGGTCATTTTTGTTTCAAGACTACTCCTCACGGTTTAGGGCCCCTAAAATGCCAGGGCAGTATAGGAACCCCACTAATGACCCCATTTTAGAAAGAAGACACCCCAAGGTATTCCGTTAGGAGTATGGTGAGTTCATAGAAGTTTTTATTTTTTTGTCACAAGTTAGCGGAAATTGATTTTAATTGTTTTTTTTTCACAAAGTGTCATTTTCCGCTAACTTGTGACAAAAAATAAAATCTTCTATGAACTCACCATACTCCGTACGGAATACCTTTGGGTGTCTTCTTTCTAGAATGGGGTCATTTGTGGGGTTCCTATACTAACCTGGCATTTTAGGGGCCCTAAACCGTGAGGAGTAGTCTTGAAACCAAATGTCGCAAAATGACCTGCGAAATCCTAAAGGTACTCATTGGACTTTGGGCCCCTTAGCGTACTTAGGGTGTAAAAAAAAGTGCCACACGTGGTACCGCCGTACTCAGGAGAAGTAGTATAATGCGTTTTGGGGTGTATTTTTACACATACCCATGCTAAGTGGGAGAAATATCTCTGTAAATGACAATTGTTTGATTTTTTTACACACAATTGTCCATTTACATAGAAATTTCTCCCACCCAGCATGGGTATGTGTAAAAATACACCCCAAAACACATTATACTACTTTTCCTGAGTACGGCGGTACCACATGTGTGACACTTTTTTGCAGCCTAGGTGCGCTAAGGGGCCCAACGTCCTATTCACAGGTCATTTTGAGGCATTTGTTTTCTAGACTACTCCTCGCGGTTTAGGGCCCCTAAAATGCAAGGGCAGTATAGGAACCCCACAAGTGACCCCATTTTAGAAAGAAGACACCCCAAGGTATTCCGTTAGGTGTATGGCGAGTTCATAGAAGATTTTATTTTTTGTCACAAGTTAGTGAAAAATGACACTTTGTGAAAAAAACCCAATAAAAATCAATTTCCGCTAACTTTTGACAAAAAATAAAATCTTCCATGAACTCGTCATACACCTAACAGAATACCTTGGGGTGTCTTTTTTTCTAAAATGGGGTCACTTGTGGGGTTCCTATACCGCCCTGGCATTTTACAGGCCCAAAACCGTGAGTAGTCTGGAAACCAAATGTCTCAAAATGACTGTTCAGGGGTATAAGCATCTGCAAATTTTGATGACAGGTGGTCTATGAGGGGGCGAATTTTGTGGAACCGGTCATAAGCAGGGTGGCCTTTTAGATGACAGGTTGTATTGGGCCTGATCTGATGGATAGGAGTGCTAGGGGGGTGACAGGAGGTGATTGATGGGTGTCTCAGGGGGTGGTTAGAGGGGAAAATAGATGCAATCAATGCACTGGGGAGGTGATCGGAAGGGGGTCTGAGGGGGATCTGAGGGTTTGGCCGAGTGATCAGGAGCCCACACGGGGCAAATTAGGGCCTGATCTGATGGGTAGGTGTGCTAGGGGGTGACAGGAGGTGATTGATGGGTGTCTCAAGGTGTGATTAGAGGGGGGAATAGATGCAAGCAATGCACTGGCGAGGTGATCAGGGCTGGGGTCTGAGGGCATTCTGAGGGTGTGGGCGGGTGATTGAGTGCCCTAGGGGCAGATAGGGGTCTAATCTGATAGGTAGCAGTGACAGGGGGTGATTGATGGGTAATTAGTGGGTGTTTAGGGTAGAGAACAGATGTAAACACTGCACTTGGGAGGTGATCGGACATCGGATCTGCGGGCGATCTATTGGTGTGGGTGGGTGATCAGATTGCCCGCAAGGGGCAGGTTAGGGGCTGATTGATGGGTGGCAGTGACAGCGGGTGATTGATGGGCGGCAGTGACAGGGGGTGATTGATGGGTGGCAGTGACAGGGGGTGATTGATGGGTGATTGATAGGTGATTGACAGGTAATCAGTGGGTTATTACAGGGGAGAACAGATGTAAATATTGCACTGGCGAATTGATAAGGGGGGGTCTGAGGGCAATCTGAGCGTGTAGGCAGGCGATTGGGTGCCCGCAAGGGGCAGATTAGGGTCTGATCTGATGGGTAACAGTGACAGGTGGTGATAGGGGGTGATTGATGGGTAATTAGTGGGTGTTTAGAGGAGAGAATAGATGGAAACACTGCGCTTGGGTGGTGATCTGATGTCGGATCTGCGGGCGATCTATTGGTGTGGGTGGGTGATCAGTTTGCCCGCAAGGGGCAGGTTAGGGGCTGATTGTTGGGTGGCAGTGACAGGGGGTGATTGATGGGTGATAGGTGATTGGCAGGTGATTGACAGGTGATCAGTGGGTTATTACAGGGAAGGCCAGATGTAATTAATGCACTGGCGAATTTATAAGGGGGGGGTCTGAGGGCAATCTGAGCGTGTGGGCGGGTGATTGGGTGCCCGCAAGGGGCAGATTAGGGTCTGATCTGATAGGTAACAGTGACGGTTGGTGATAGGGGGTGATTGATGGGTGATTGATGGGTAATTAGTGGGTGTTTAGAGAAGATAACAGATGTAAACAATACATTTGGGAGGTAATCTGACGGCGGGTTTGCGAGCGATCTAATGGTGTGGGTGGGTGATCAGATTGCCCGCAAGGGGCAGGTTAGGGGCTGATTGATGGGTGGCAGTGACAGGGGGTGACAGGGGGTGATTGATGGGTGATAGGTGATTGGCAGGTGATTGACAGGTGATCAGTGGGTTATTACAGGGAAGAACAGATGTAATTAATGCACTGGTGAATTGATAAGGGGGGGTCAGAGGGCAATCTGAGCGTGTGGGCGGGTGATTGGGTGCCCGCAAGGGGCAGATTAGGGTCTGATCTGATAGGTAAAAGTGACAGGTGGTGATAGGGGGTGATTGATGGGTGATTGATGGGTAATTAGTGGGTGTTTAGAGGAGAGAATAGATGTAAACAATGGATTTGGGAGGTGATCTGATGTCGGATCTGCGGGCGATCTATTGGTGTGGGGGGGTGATCAGATTGCCCGCAAGGGGCAGGTTAGGGGCTGATTGATGGGTGGCAGTGACAGGGGGTGATTGACGGGTGATTGACAGGTGATGGACAGGTGATGGACAGGTGATTGACAGGTGATCAGGGGGGATAGATGCATACAGTACATGGGGGGGGGGGGGTATGGGGGGGGGGTCTGGGGAGAATCTGAGGGGTGGGGGGGTGATCAGGAGGGTGCGGGGGGCAGGGGGGGGATAAAAAAAAAATAGCGTTGACAGATAGTGACAGGGAGGGATTGATGGGTGATTAGGGGGGTGATTGGGTGCAAACAGGGGTCTGGGGGGTGGGCAGGGGGGGGTCTGATGGGTGCTGTGGGCGATCTGGGGCAGGGGGGGGAAATCAGTGTGCTTGGTGCAGACTAGGGTGGCTGCAGCCTGCCCTGGTGGTCCCTCGGACATTGGGACCACCAGGGCAGGAGGCAGCCTGTATAATACACTTTGTAAACATTACAAAGTGTATTATACACTTTGTATGCGGCGATCGTCGGGTTAACATCCCGCCGGCGCTTCCGTATGGCCGGCGGGATGTTGCGGCGGGTGAGCGGCGCCAGGCGGAGGTGGAGGATCGCGTCACGGATGACGCGATCGCTCCGCCCATGCCCATACAAGGACCGCCGCCAATTGTCAATACGGCGGTCCTTGCGGCGTCCACTTCCCGGGCGCCAATTGTATATACGGCGGTCGGGAGGTGGTTAAAAAGGCATTTTGATATAGTAATCGCCTTGGAGAAAACGTACAAGAAAAAGGGAATTGCATATGGGCCACTATGTTTTAGGTTATCTAGTAGGAGTGCAACTTGGCAAGAGGTCAAAAGGGGTACTGGCCTAAGGTAGAGTGTATGCTTGACAGAAAAAGTGAGTTTTGAGGGCAGGTTTAAAGATATCAAAGGTTGGAGAGTGATGGATGTGTTGTGGGGATTCCAGAGGAGGGGTGAAGCACGTGCAAAATCTTGTAAACGAGAATGCGAGGAGGTGATTCTAGAAGAGGACAAAAGAACACCATGTGCAGATCTGAAATTGTGGTTGGGTTGGTATCTGGAAACTAGTGAGGAGATGTATAAAGGAGAGAGATTGTGGAGAGCTTTGTAAGTTAGGGTTAAGAGTTTGAACTGAATCCCCTGGTTCATTGGTAGCCAATGAAGGGCTTGACAGAGAGGAGCAGCAGAGGAAGAGCGAGAAGAAAGATGAGACAAGCAGCTGAGTTCAGTACAGATTGGAGCGGTGCCACTCTGTTAGTTGATAGTCTACAAATTAGCATGTTACAATAGTCCAAATAAGATATTATAAGAGCATGTATTAACATTTTAGTTGTGTCATGAGTGAGAAAAAGTTGGATGCAAGTTACATTTTTGAGTTGAAGATGACAGGGGCTGGTTAGGGAGTGAAAGTGAGGAATAAAAATAAAAAAAATAAAAAAAAAATAAAAAAAAAAGGGAGAGGAGTCAAATATTAACCCCAAGCACTGTGCTTTGGGAACTGAAGTTATAGGGACGCTATTAACATTTATTGTTATACCAGATAGAGAGGTGGATAGAGATGGTGGAAAAATGATTAGTTCTGTTTTACTCATATTAAAGCGAGAGGTCATGAAAGAGGATACAACAGACAGGCAGGAACACGTGTGAGGAGGGAGTTAAGGTCTGGGGCCGAGAGGTGCAGTTGTGTAACGTCTGCATATAAGTGGTATTGAAACCCAAATGAGTTAAGTTTCCATGCATATACATGGATAAAGGAGGGGGCCAAGGACAGTGTCTTAAGGTACCTCCACAGATAAATGTTGGGGAGATGAGATCTGATCTGACCTTACTGAGAGATAGGAAGATATTCAGGAGAGTGTGGCAAAGTGTGGGTGTCTGTGCACCCTCTGGAGAAAAAACACAGGAGACAGGGACGGGAGCCCAATAGTGTAATATGTAAAACCAATGGTGGATATAGGAAATGGAAAAAAAAACTACTCACAAAGGTGGGTTGCAGTGGGGCAACCGACCACAGGAAGCAGGTGGAGACAACAAACCCGACTCCACTCGGGGTGACCCCTAGGGATCTGGATGCGGTCGCTCTCCTTGGAAAAAGAAGGGAGACAGATTCCTACCGTGGGAACCCACGTATGTTCTGTCCCAACCCCTCAGACCATAAGGTATGGGGGTATATAATGCACAAATTGAGTAATAGAGGCGCACTGGTGATTTATAAAAGCTCCCTATGCTGACTGTTTCATTGTAGTTTGGCACTGTTATTTGGCCTGAGGAAGCGGGCTCAGACCCGTGAAACGCGTTGCCTGTGCTATTAATAAAATCCTTGTCTCAAAGATTTTCGTTATTTGAGGTAAGCCACCTCAAAATATTTTGTCAATTTTAAACTGCTTTTAAGTGCTTTTATAAATCACCAGGGCGCCTCCTTCACTCAATTTGTGCATATTCAGGAGAGAGCTAGGCCTATATACCTATAGATGAAAGTATCTGTAAGAGTCGGTGTGGTCAACAATATCAGAGAAGGGGGCTGAGAAGGGAGTTAAAAGTGCTGAACAAGTGCTATGAATTAGGGGATTGGGAGGATATGAGAGAAAAAAAATTGACCGTTTTAAAAGAGAGAGCATTTCTGAAGTTGTGTAATGCTTTTTTGTATAAAATGACGTCCTCATTTGTGTTGGTTTTTCTCCAACGCCGTATAGGCACTCTAGAGTACCTTATCAATTGTTTAGTAGCTCAGTGACATGATGAGGGAGGATATTGGTAAGAGATGCAAAGGCATCCATGACTTGTGTAACTAAGCTTTGATCCTAAATTTACAACAAAATAAGATGGGGGGGGGGGGGGGGGGGGGGTTAAGGGTGGACTTACCTCCCCAGGACAAACACAACGAATGTATATGATCAAAAGTTTAAATTCTTACTCCAAAAATATGCAACGTGTTTCACGGGTCTCAAGCCCGCTTCCTCAGGCAAAAATACAACAGGAGTTACTCCTGTTGTACTTTTGATCATATAGAATCGTTGTGTTTGTCCTGGGGAGGTAAGTCCACCCTTACCCCCCATCTTATTTTGTTTTAAATGTATGATATTTTATCCTGTTGGCGCCTCTGTTACTTTTGTACGCTATTGTGATCCACCTGGTGGATGGGTGTGCACACCCTTGTTATCTTCTACAGAGAGCGACTTCTTAACCTGAGTGGGGACAGGTCTAATATCCCTTCATGTGCATATAGTGGTTGCCTGAACTTTGGCAACCCGCACTTGTGAGTATATTTCAATTTGCTGCTACAATTCATCCACCATCATCAATAATACACTATTTGGGGCTCTCAATTTAGTTTTTCTTGTTTTCCATATCAAGCTTTGATCCAATTGGGCAAGCCAATCCATAATGACTGCATAACACATGATTTTTGTATGGCAGTTTTAAAACTAACTGCTACATCTAGCAAAAACGATTACATGCGATAATTAACTACTAGACGACCACTCCACACCAATTGGCGTGGACGCGGCGGAAGCTCCAGGACCACTCAACGCCAACGCTTTTTCTATAGCCTATATTGTTTCATTCCACTTTTGCTACCTTTTTATAGCCTATATGGAAAACAGAAGGAATACATAAACATGACAAAAACTAATAAGAGTAATACACATCATAATTGTAATAATAATTACAATGACAATAGTTATACAAATGACTGAAGGGATATCTTACTTAGTCATTAACACTGTGTCAGTAAAACAATTTATCCAAACTTGGGAGGTAACAGTCGTTAATTGTCTGAGTTCGAAGCAATTCACAGACTGATATTAACAATGTAACAATGTCCCTGGAGCCACCGCAATGTATAAACCAGCTCTTATCGCTATTCATTCATTAGATCAGAGTCAGTTCTCAGGGAAAACAATCACTTATTCTATGTTATGATTTTATATTTCTAGAATGTATTGTATTCTGACTTCCTGTACTATAAAGTCTCTTAGCAGAGCTGAGTCACATAGGAATATACAGGCGTTCAGAAGGCAATGTGATTGGGGTCTCTGGGCGGAACTCAATGGGAATAAATAGGAAGACCAAGACTCTGTGATAAAATTAACCTGTGCCAAGGTCACCAACCACAATCACTGTGTGATCACAGAGCAGAGCTGTAGGAATGAATGGGGGCCTAGAGAAGCTCTGTGTTGAGATCAACCTGCCCAAATATTAACAGCGCTACACATCTGAGAAAGATGCTCTAGTCTAAAAGACCACTTATGAAAATTGTAAAATTTAAAATACATGTAAACAGTAAACACATACAAATAAGAAGTAAATTTATTCCACAGTAAAACGAGCCATAAATTACTTTTCTCCTATGTTGCTGTCACTTACAGTAAGTAGTAGAAATCTGAGAGAACTGAAAGGTTTTGGACTAGCCCATCTCTTCATGCGGGATTCTCAGGGTTTTCTTTATTATAAAAAGGACTTAGTAAATGACAGTTCCTACTGTCAAAAAAGAGTGCAGTGAGCAGTTAGGCTGGCTAGCATCTTTATAAAGACACTCCTTGAAAAGGATTTATACAAACAATAAAAGGTCATGCTGAGAATCCCCCATGAAGAGATGGACTACACCAAAATCTGTTGGTTTTGTCAGATTTCTACTGCCTAATGTAAGTGACAGCAACATAGGAGAAAAGTAATTTATGGCTCATTTTATTCTGGAAGAAACATATTCCTTATTTTTATGTTTTTCTCAAGTATTTTATATAGTGGTCCTTTAATGGTAATGGAACTTGGAGACATCAGAGGAAAGGCCTGTGCAGCGTATCAGAGTGAGCCGCAGCAACCAGCATGCTTTATAACCCACCTACCACCATCACATTTTGCTTGGAAAAGAACTACTTTGTATAGCTTACTTTTGATATGAGAAGGTTTTAAAGGCCTCCATTACCAACTAATGGCCATTAACCACCCTGGCGTTCTATTAACATCGCCAGGGTGGCAGCGCAGCACTATTTATTTATTTTTTTAAATCATGTAGCTAGCCTAGCGCTAGCTACATGATTCCCCCCTCCCTGCGGCATCCCTCCCTACCCTTCGATTGCCGCCGGCGCATTAGCCCATCCGGAAATCCCGTTTTGAACGGGATTTCCAGGAGGGCTTCCCCCATCGCCATGGCGACTGTCGTGATGATGTCAGCGACGTCGTGACGTCATCCGGAATCCCGATCCACCCCGCAGTGCTGCCTGGCACTGATTGGCCAGGCTGCCCACGGGGCATGCGGGGGGGCTCATTTCGCGTCGGGTAGCGGCGGATCGGCAGCGATCGTATCTCCCACGCAGCTAGCAAAGTGCTAGCTGCACGACTTAAAAAAAAAAAATTAGGAAAATCGGCCCAGCGGGGCCTGAGCGGCGCCCTCCGGCGGTAATGGACGAGCTGAGCTCGTCCATACCGCTAAGGAGGTTAAACTGAGCACACTGAGTAATGTGTGCACTATTAGTGACATTCCCATTTGCACCAATTTACCCAGTAGTGACACTTGATAAAGGAAATGCCAAGAAAACACAGGTCAGGAAGTCCTGGCCACAACAATTAACAGGGAAAGGGCAGTGGAGAGATACTGTACTACAGTGCTCACTAAGGAGGGGAAATGGATAATGGCAGCGCTTGGGGCCTGGAGGAGTTACTGGCTGTACTTATGGGCCAGGAGGGGTTAATGGCTGTAATACATTATGCAGTGCAGTCATTAACCCCTACCGGTCCCCAAGTGCAGCCATTCATTTTGCTGGGTAGACTTATACTTGAGTCAATAAAAGAAAATCCAGCTTATGGCCCAGTTTTAGAAGCGATCCGCCAGCTGCATCCACCTGTGAAAATGCTTGGCTAATGTATTTCAATGGGATGGTGCACAGTGCACACCAGCGGTTTGAGGTTTTTAGCAAACCGCATACGTGGCTCTTGCTGCACACTTGCGGTTTGCAGAAGCGTTTCTGCCTCAAAGTATAGGAAAAACGCAAACCGCTTTGGAAAACGCTAGATCAGAGCGGGTTTCCAGGCGTTTTTGTTACAGAAGCTGTTCAGTAACAGCTTTTACTGTAACAATATTATTAACCTGCTACACAAAAACACTCCCAAAAATGCTAGGCATGTTTAGAAAACGTCTCTAAACATGCCTAGAATCGTTCTGAAATCAGCTCCAAAAACTGCTAGCGTTTTGACAATCTGCTAGCGGTTTTGGTGTGCACTGGGCCTAATGCCGGGCATACACGGCACATTTATGCACCGGTATCGAGCCAGCGGCTCAATGCTGGCGCGTCACTGCTCGTCCGCGCGGATCGATCCCCGCTCGACCCTGCGGGCTTCCCTTCTCAGCTGATCGATTTCCCGCTATTGTCTGCCCGTGGGGAATGTATCCGGCAGGTCATCGGACCTGTCGGATATTATCAATCGAGCCATCAGCGGCTCGATTGATAAGCCTGCGGTCGAGCCATGTATGCCTAGCATAAGAGTCAAATTTTGTGGTCGACTTATATACAAGGTTGACTTCTATTCAAGGATATACAGTACATCAAAGCCCCTCACCAAAAGTAATAATGTCTACTGTTTAGCCACTTGTGTCATTGTAGGTTAATGTTGTTGCCCCAATATTTTAAATAACTGAATAATAAAGTAATATTATAGTGCATAGATAGCCACAAAGCTTCCCCAGGGGTGCACATATATATAATGAAACAGTTTCAAACATTCAAACAGGTAAGTAGTACATCAAAGACCCCCCTCCCAAAGTAATAAAGTCTACTGATTAGTCACTTGTGCCATAGTACATTATGGTTATTGCCTCAATACTTTAAAATAACCCAATAAAGTTATATTTTAGTGCGTTTCAGGGACTTTTCCAATACTGAATCAGTTTATGGATCATCAATCCCCCAAGTGCTTTCAATTGTGTTTTTGTTCCTACCACTGCAAACATTGCTCTAGCTATTGCTATGTCTCTGACCTCAGTTCTGAGCAGAGAATTCTAACATGCTACTTCCAACAAACCTGGGAAGATACATTTTACCAATCAAAAGTCACTATTGATTGATTAGCCAGCTCCTACCTAAATGATCAAGCCAATGGATGCGATTGGCTAGATTTCTTTCCCTTTCTCAGGTTAGAGATTTACAGAGGACAACATTTTTTTTTCTTTTACTCAGCAAAAGCCTATATCTAGGCCAAGAGACAAAAAGGCACTTTGCCACTAACTGTGTCTACGTTCTGTTACTGCACTCCCTCTGTAGCATTGACCTATCAGAAGTCACTGCTACTGACTGAGTGCGGTAATTGGCCCCAATGACAGAGCAGTGGTCCCACCCATGAGACTATTGGCTCCAGTTAAGAAAGGGAGCAGTAGACGGCCGTGGATTGGTGTGCCGGGGCAGCATCCCCGTCCCAGCGGTAGATGGCTTCCCAAAGCCTGCGGCTTCTTCCTGCTGGAGTGGCGTACACATGGCATCATGTATGAACACAGGGGGACAAATTAGAAAAGTGGGGCAGAGGAAACAGGAGGACAAATGAGGACTGGTGGCAGCAGACACTGCAATATATAGGTATTTGTGGAGGGACACCTGGACCAGATCAGAATATGGTAAAATAGGCAAAAATATAGAGTGTAGATATAGAGATGTTGCGAACATAGAATGTTATGTTCGCAAATGGAAACTCCCGCAAGATGTTCGAACAGGTGAACCGCAATAAGCTTCAATGTGCAGGCGAATTTCAAAACTTACAAAGACTGTTTCTGGCCACAAAAGTGATGAAAAAGTGTTTTCATGGGGTCTAACACCTGGACTGTGGCATGTCAGAGGGGGATCCATGTTAAAAGTCTCACCAAAAATTATGGAGTTGACGCAAAGTCACGTTTTAAACCTTAATGGGCAGAAATCACATTATGCACAGCTCTGGGTGTCAGTGGGATGTGGAGTGTCTCACACAGAGAGATACAATAGTACTATCAGAATACAGTGAAATAATAATGCACTGGAGTGATACTGTGCCTGCAAGTTAATGTAGCAACAGCAGTAGTGTGCAAACAGCTCTGGGTGTCAATGGACTGTGGAGTGTCACACACACAAATAAAAAAAAAAAAAAAACACAGAAGACAGATATACTAGCCCTCAAAAGGGCCATTTCAGGTGCTTTCTGTGAGAATCCGCTCAGCTGCCTGCGCAGGCAGGCAGCCTTTTGACCATTGTTTAGGTTTGCTTGCTGCAGGACTCTGGAAAGGAGACCTTCTGTCAGTTGTGCAGCTTGTGTTGCTGAGGGATTTGCATACATTAGTCATGCAAATCCCTTACCTGCCTTCTTTTGATGACTGGCACTATAAAAGCATTCTGCTCCCAGAATGCTTTGCTGGACATTTCCCTTCCATGGTCTGTTCCTGATGGACACTGCTGGAGTGTCAGCCATTGCTATCTAGTATAGTTAATTCCTGGGGGTTGCTTTAGGCTCCCCTTCTAGTCCAGTCAGGTTGTATTATCTGTTTTGCCTGTTCCGTCTGTCTTGTGTTTGGATCGTACAAGCCCTAGCGTTAGCGGCTGTGGATCCTTCTGATTGAGTCTGGAGTGTAGGTTGGAACAGCGGTTGTTTCTGCCTACCTCATCTGTTCTGTCTGCCCTGTGTTGAGATCGCACTCGCCCTAGCGCTAGTGCTGGGGATACTTCTGTTCTGTCTTCTGGGATTGCGCTAGCCACTTTTCGCTAGCGCTAGGGGTTCTTCTGTTCTGCTACTCTGTCTCCTGGGATCGCGCTAGCTACTTTTCGCTAGCGCTGGGGATCCTTCTGTCGCTTGTCCCTGTTTGCGTGTGTCTGTCTTGTCTGCTGCGCTTGCTGGAGGCTCGGTGAGGTAACCGTTAAGCAAGCGCTCGCGTCCTTTGTTTCATGTTTGTCTGTTAATGGTTAGTTAGGCGTGCTTGTCTCTATTGTGCTTATCACGTGGAGACCGCGCATAACCGCGTGCACTGTTGCGAATGAGTGCGGTGTTCGCGGTTAGCTAGCGTTTATTATTTTCCGTATCTCCTTATTGTATTATTTGCTGTGCCTTTGCTACTCTCGTGCTCCGCCTTGCTGTAACCTTGTGTCACGTCTGGCGATTGCACCTCTCGCGATCGCGTTCCTGCTTCTCATCTGCTGTGGTGTGTGCACAGTCGCGGGTTGGCGACTAATTTTATGCACACACACAATCTGTCTCTGTGCTCACTCTCAATCGCTTCTCTTGCGATTGCGTTTCTTCCCTTCGTACAATTCCTGTCTGGCGTGTGTGGTAGGGCAGAGGAGCTGTTCCTCTGCACTCCACAGCTCCACCTGCCGACAGGAATTTCCCTCTGCAGGTGCATAGCACCTAGCCTGGGTGTCCTCAATTATACGCTTGTGGAGGAAATCCGCCGCGTCAGCGCACGTCTGGTGCGCTGACCACGGAGACGATTCCGCAATCGTTACACTTTCACAGCTAGTGAGGAACAAGAACACAGGCCTAGCTAATGTTTCCCTACCTATCTGTAGCAAGTCTGACCCCGCTCTTACTATCAGTCAGCAGCCAGCAGAGAATTAATACAATATGGCCGCCGCAACTTCTTTTTGATAGGGGGGTCCAGGAGGGGGTGCTAGCTGATTGGCTGCCATGTGTCTGCTGACTGCGAGGTAAGGGGTCAAAGTTTAGCTCAATGATAATGTATGTCAGGCGAATTGAACACACCAAATGTTCGCTTGCGAACAGCTGATATTGGCAAAATACTGTTCGGCAGCAAACTGTTCGGGCCATCTCGATAGATAGATAGATAGATAGATAGATAGATAGATAGATAGATAGATAGGAGACAGACATATGTAGTCAGCTAGATATTTGACCACATCCTTTCTAATGCTGTAAGATTCGATTTACTAGACTGTTTAGTCTACAGTATACAGCGCGCATGTTCAGTATACATAATAAAATGTACGGTATTCTGCCTGAAACCCAAACATGCTAAAGCCTTGTTAATTTTAATGAGCCACCTGTACAGCATTGAAGAGATCCTGGCTTACCATCTCCAGTAAACAGTATAACATTGCAGCCCTTTCCATAGGCTGAGATCGGATAACTGTTAATACCATCCAGGAAATAATGCAAATATATTCAGGTCAAAAAGGCAATTCATTTTATCTGAGTTCAGAATAATCCTCAGCAGCTAATTTAATTCTTCAAATCCTCCATTGGGTTGCTGGGTAGGACTGCAGCTTCTTGTTACATAGCAGAGGATCATCAGGTCGGCGGAGAGGATCATTGGGAGACCCCTGCCTCCACTTGACCTCCTGCATAACACGAGACTGCGTGCTAGGGCGCTGAAGATCGCAAGTTACCATTGGGCAGGAGACTTTGAGCCATCCCCACTAAGACCACCAGACACAAGAACTCCTCCTTCCCTGCGGCTGTCAGCCTCCTGAACTCCCTTAACATTCTCCCACCCTTTATCTGTGACTGTGCCTTACCACCGGCACAGTAGCGGACTGAAATTAAATACGCTTTTTAAAGCAACCTGCCATCACTCCTAACTGACTGGACTTTGTCCCTGCACCCTGGCCAGACTCCAGCAGCGCACTGGAAAAATGCATATGGCCGCTGAATGTATACTTCTGAATGTATATCGTGTACATACATTTCCCCTTTCTTGAGTGCAATATGTTCTTGAGTACGATGTTTTTTACTGCCATGTCCTTATTGTATTGTAATGCTCTTCTCTGCTTTCTGCCTATGCACCTCTTGGAGCTATGTATTGTGCCAAACCCAATTCCGAGCACGACCCAGTCATGCTTGGCGAAATAAAACTATTCTGATTCTGATTCTGATCTGTCCTGCTGAAATTCCCATTATGACTCTAAGTTAGGAGGGATGCCAGTCCTGAACATTTAAGTTACATTTCTTGGAACAAGGGCACTTTTTATGGTTCTCTCAGGGTTCTAATTTATACATTAGAGTTTTTATGCTTTGTGCCTACATGGATAGCTAATTAACACCAGTGTGCCCTGTTCCCTATTTAAAGTGAACTTGAGGTGAGATGGATATGGAGGCTGCCATATTTGTTTCCTTTTAAACAATACCAGCTACCTGGCAGTCTTGCTGATCTATTTGGCTGCAGTAGTGTCGCAATAACACTAGAAACAAGTATGCAGCTAATCTTGTCAGTTCTGATAATGTCAGAATCACCTGATCTGCTGCATGTTTGTTCAGGGTCTATGGCTAAAAGTATTAGGGTGCATACATACATCAGACTATAGTCTTTGGAAAATGAAAGATCACAGACCAATCTTACCACCCTTCATGTAGTATGAGAGCCATACTCTACACAGTCTCTTCTATGGAGCTGAACTCCACATCAGAAAAAAATCTTGGCAAGATGCTGCACACACAGATGCTGTACAGACACAAACGATCAGTATCTGCAAAAGATCTGTTCCTGCCAAAAATACATTCCTGCAAATTGCAATGATAGTCTATGAGATCTGCAGATCATTATACACACATGATTAAACTGACATTCATCTGCAGATCTGAAAATCCATCCTGGTGGATCTGATCTGCAGATGAATGTCAGTTAAATCATGTGTGTATAATGATCTGCAGATCTCATAGACTATCATTGCAATTTGCAGGAATGGATTTTTGGCAGGAACAGATCTTTTGCAGATACTGATCTTTTGTGTCTGTGCAGCATCTTGCAAAGGTTTTTTTCTGATGTGGAGTTCAGCTCCATAGAATAGACTGTGTAGAGTATGGCTCTCATACTACATGGAAGGGGGTAAAATTGGTCTGTGATCTTTCATTTTCCAAAGACTATAGTCTGTGTGTATGCACCTTTAGAGGCAGAGGATCAGCAGGATAGTCAGGCAACTGGTATTGCTTAAAAGGAACTAAATATGGCAGCCTCCATATCCCTCTCACCTCTCTAAAATGCTCCCACTGCTTCTGAAGTACTCCCTCCCTCTTTTCACTTTTTGTAAAGGCCCATTTCCACTATGCCCAAATGCAGGCCAAATCTGCAGCGTTTCCCTGCATGCAAGCTGCACAGGGAAATACTGCCTATTTCATCTCCTGCCATCCAGATCGCACTGCGGTACAAATCTGGAGGGCAGGCTGCAGAATCAGGCATGCTCAGATGTACCAAAATTCGGTTCGGGTACATTCGAATTCGGGTCCGCATGACATTCGGATTCGAATTCGCCTTCGACTGCGAAATTCGGTTCGGTTGTCGGTTTCAAAATTCGGTAAAAAATTTGTGTTCGGAAATTCGGATGCGTTTTTTTTTTTTAAAGGGAAATCACATTGAAATAGGTGTAATTTAAAAAACAAAACAAAAAAGTGACATATGGCATTGACAGCAGGCAATGTATTGTGTGGACCCACAAATCTCATTCAATGTCAGGCCTACACTGCTTTACAACATCAGGCAGTGTATCCCTCAACTCCCTCACTCCCTCCTCCCGGAGGGAGGAGGGTCTCACCTTCCAGGGGCGTGTAGAATTTCAAAAGCCAGCTTATATACCTTGACCAAGAATTGAACCCAGGTCTTGGCCAGGAATTGAACCCAGGTTTGAGTGCTTGGTAGATAGCTCTCTTAACCGCTATACCGCCACCAACACTACATGCTGAAGGCAGCCTAGCATGTACCATTATGATATATCCTAGAGAAAAATGAGCTTGCTTAAAGATTTGTAGGCTTTGAAAAGCCAGCTTACACATACCTTGGCCAGGAATTGAACCCAGGTCTGAGTGCATGGTAGCTAGCTCTCTTAACCGCTATACCACCACCAACACTACATGCTGAAGCCAGCCTAGCATGTACCATTGTGATATAGAAAAATTAGCTTTCTTTCTCTCTCTCTCTCTCTCTAAGACTTGATGGTTTTAAGCTGAAAATTCACTTCAATGGCATCAACGGATACCAGCAGAATTTCACAGGCAATTTCAGAATTCTGCCGGATTGAAAAAGCAATTCCGTTCCAACCAAACAGAGTGGAATGACCAATTTCCGCCCAAAATTACGGAAAATACAATTCCACGGAAAGCGGTGACCATCCCTACTAGAGAGAGAGAGAGAGAGAGAGAGAGAGAGAGAGAGAGAGAGAGAGAGATATGAATCTACATGGCTATCTGGGGTTCTCTTCGGACAACTGTTGAACACAAAAGGCAAGGCCATGCCTGGGTGGGGTTGAACCACCAACCTTTTAGTTAACAGCCAAACACACTAACCAATTGTGCCACAGAGACTGTGTTCTATTCCTGGCCAATGTGAGTTGGCTTTTGACATACTACACATCCTATGGCAAGCTCATTTTTCTCTAGGATATATCATAATGGTACATGCTAGGCTGGTTTCAGAATGTAGTGTTGGTGGTGGTATATCGGTTAAGAAAGCTATCTACCACGCACGCAGAGCTGAGTTCAATTCCTGGCCAAGGTATGTAAGCTGGCTTTTGAAAGCCTACAAATCTTTAAGCAAGCTCATTTTTCTCTAGTATATATCATAATGGTACATGCTAGGCTGCCTTCAGCATGTAGTGTTGGTGGTGGTATAGCGGTTAAGAGAGCTATCTACCAAGCACTCAGACCTGGGTTCAATTCCTGGCCAAGACCTGGGTTCAATTCCTGGCCAAGGTATATAAGCTGGCTTTTGAAATTGTACAAGTCCCTGACAGATGAGACCCTCCTCCCTTCGGGAGGAGGGGGTGAGGGGGTATAAATACAGCAGGAGCGACGTGTGGCACAGTCACACAAGTGCGTGGCTCTGCAAGATGGCCGTCGCCTTATATAGAGGAGGGGAGGGCCAGGTTCCCCTCCTCTGATTGGTTGCCAGGTCCTCGGCTGGAGGACCTTTTATTGGCCTAATGACGTCATCCCCGAATCCGAATTTTAACCCATTCGGCCATCCGGCCGAATTGGAGTGCGCACATTCGGGAAAATTCACATTCGGATTCGGATCGTTTTGAAATATTCGGGTTCGGGTTCGCATTCAGGAAACCTTAAAAAAAAAAAAATTGCCCGAATTTTCGGGTAAAATTCGCATTCGGGGTCTATCTGAGCATCCCTGCTGCAGATTTCTGCAGCATGCAGCCAGGCTGCAGAACTGGAGCCACAGCCCAGGGGTGCCTCTAGCCATTTTGTCACTCCAGGCGAGAAAACCTGTGGTGCCCCCTCTACTCCCGTGGCGCCCCTTCCCCTTTGGTGCCCCTCCATGAAAATAATCGTAATGCGGCAGAATTTCACCAGAAAATAAATTTATCGCGGCAGCATTTCACCAGAAAACTATCGTAATGTGACATGTTTTCACCAGTAAATAAACGTATTGCGGCAGTGTATCACCAGAAAATAAATGTAATGCGACATACACATATTGCGGCACTGTTTTACCAGAAAATACACACTGTACATACACACACTATACAAACACGCATGCACGCACGCACGCACGCACACACTTTACATACATGCATGACGTGACATCAAGAGGGGCACTCACTGTGAGGGTCTCTGCAAAGTGCAAGAAAGTGCAGTGCAGCGTAGCCGGCAGTGGCACTCAAAATGCTTCGTCCCTGGTGCATCACAGTCACATGCTACCTGCATGCACGTATGACAGGCGGGGGGCTGAGTCAGAGGCGGCGCCGCACGTAGGAAACAAAGTACTCGTGCGGCTGCTTGCTCTGAGAGGAGAGGGGGCGGTCCGGTAGGTGGCACAGCTGCCTGCCACAAAGGCGGCCAGCATAATGGAAAAAAAAAAAAATTAAAAATCGCTCTGAAAATCACTTCACAAAATTGCATTCCCAAATTACTAGTGATTGCTATTGCGATTTTGCTTTGCACTAGCCCAGAGAGAGGAGGAGAGGAGTGAGACTGAGAATGGCCGGAGATGGAGCAGAGAGCTTATCTGTATTGCAGTCCCACATCAGACAGGCTACTTGCCTGTAATAGGACTCCTGTCCCTGCCAGTCTCACACAAGTCAGAAAGCAGCCCTCCTGGAGTCTAGGGACTGTCAAAAACGTTTCAACCTGTTTAACACCGTATCCACACATGCAGTCATTATAACAATGGGGAGAGACCAGCCAGGTTTTTCCTATGGACCCTCCAGGCAAGCTCTGCTTCATGCTGTGTATATTTACTAGCTTGCCCACCCTCTAATTGCTCTGTAATTGTGCTTTTATCAGCTAGCCTAGTGCTTCACATTGTTATACATAAACAAACCTGAAAACACCAGGCACTGGACCAGCCCTAAATCACTTTTCCCTTTGATCTCCCTGCAGCCCACAGACACTTCCTTTTCATCTCCCCAGAGCGTACCACCTGGCGAGAGTTAAAGTACCATTGATGGTATGCGTACCATGGGTTGAAAAGCACTGCTCTAGGCAAACATTTAGGGCTCGTTTCCACTAGTGCGGCGTGCGTCTCGTAGACGCACGCCGGCACTGAGCGGGTGGGCGGGATCGCAGGCGATTCCCATCAGCCGTGCCATGCACGGCTATGGGAATCGCAGCCTCCGCCGCGAATTCTGTGGGGGTTTCCGGCCGAATCGCTACTGCAAGCGATTCGGCCGGCGGCGCCGTTGTCCCCTATGGCAGAGTTTCCCCGCGCGATTTGCCTGCGGGGAAACTCTGCGGATTCGCGGCCGTTTCCGCGAGAGTGGAAATGGGCCCTTAGAGTTGCCTGGTGATTCAGACGCCCCTGCCACAGCCAAAATGGAAACGGCCACGATTCCCAGTGGAAATAAGCACTAAGGCCCTATTCACACTTACAAAACGCCAGCGATTTTTGCAGGAGTGATTTTTCCGCGATTTCACTTGGAAAAAAAAAAATCACTGAACACTGCAGCGATTTTGCCACGATTGCCTTTAGCGCTTCTATAGCTCTGCAACGCGATCGCCGGGAAATCGCCTGAAAATGGTGAAGGCGACGTGTTTTGTGTTTTTGCCCGTTTTTGGGCGATTTGTGCAAATCGCCCAAGTAAGAACGGGGCCATAGGGTTTCATTATGGTAGCCCTTTTAAAAAGCGCTAGCGTTTGAACGTTTTGCCGAAATCGCGGCAAAACGCTCTAGTGTGAATGGGCCCTAAAGGCTTGTTCACACTACAAGAGCTTTTCTAAGCGCTTTGTGATTTTAAAAGCTCTTGCTAATGTTATCCTATGTGAGTGTTCTCACTGGAGAGATGTGATTTTGTAAAAATCCCCCCACAGCATTGCTTTAGCAAGATTTTTTCAAAATCACTAGTGCTTAGAAAGCTCTTGTAGTGTGAACGGGCCCTTCAGCAGGAGACAGCACCTCTTACACCTGTGGTTACGCTCTCTACCACCAGGGGGCCTTGACTACACACAACAGACAAATGAAACAGATTTTTTAAAAATGTTCATCTTCCGCCATGTCAGTTTTAAAATGATCAGAAACTTTTCTCTTTGTTTACTGCAATGTTGCAACGGTATCAATCAAAACATTTTGTACACCCAGCACTGAGTTTAACCACTTAAGGATGACGCTAATTGAAATCTACGCCCTGTTTTGATGCTGATCTGGCTATCAGGGTGTAGAGTTCAATACACCGACGCCATGCGTTCGTAGCGCCTGACGATCTCGCCACTTTATCCGCGCAATCGGCAACTTTGCGGCTTTTGGCCACTCTGGTTTTAACTCAGTGCTAGAAAGCTTCACATCCTCATGACAAACATATAGCAAATTATCAGTAGCCTCAGGCTCTGATTTTAACTTTACCTTCACATGCTAGTTGTACCACAAGTCTCAGAATAATAATAAGCAGTCAGTTCCCACATGAAAATTACAAATGAACACATTTCACCAGTTCCTGGGCAACTTCTTCCAACTTGGTTTGCACTGTAACTGTGGCGGTGCACTAATTTTCACTAAATAGGAACTATTAATGGGAAAAACACACTATTTACTGCAGAGACCTTGCGGGAAGGATCACACCAACCTCTGCAACCCATCTGACCAGCTACACCACTTAGGTTACTAGTGAGCGCTGGTGCACACCAAGAGCGCTTCTGAGCACTTTTAAAAACCACCATCGCTTTGAAAAGCGATTGGCTAATGTATTGGGATGGGATGGAGCACACCAGAGCGATGAGCTTTTTTCCCCAAACGCAAAACGTGGGTTTGCTGATTTCTGAGGCTATTCAGCCTCAATGTTAAGTATAGGAAAGTGGACAATAGCTAGATCAGAGCGATTTTCGAAGCGTTTTTGTTACAGAAGCTGTTCAGTTACAACTGTGCTATAACAAAAAATAAACACTACACCAAAACGCTCCAAAAATTGCTAGGCGTGATTAGAAAACCATTAGGCATATGCCTAAAATTGCCTAGGAAAATCACTTTAAAAAGCACCAAGCGTTTGCGATTACACTAAAGCTTTTTGGTGTGCACTAGCCCTGATAGTCATAGACAGTACATAATTTGTTATACTTTCAGCACACACGCTATATAGAACTTACCTGTTCCAGGCGCAGTTCCTCTGGGCGACAGCGTGCAGTTCAGGTGGGAAGGAAGCAAGCACTCCTCTCCAGGCCTCCTTTTTCCCACACCTTTACCTTAGAGTGCAAGATGACTCCTTCTTGCAGTTTGACCTCCATGTATCAGACACTTTGGCTATCATTCATAAAAGTGTTGTCGGTAAAGTAAATCTATGTGGGAAAACACAGCTGGCGGTATTTTAGACTTCTGGCTGCTCATTCATAAAAATGTATACAGTTGCGATAGCAGTGCGGAGATTCCCCGAACTAGGCAGGCGGTAGGCTTGCGGAAGCACAGGAAGCTGCCGAGTTGATACATTTCTCCGTGTTCTGCTCTACTGCAGCTGCCTGGGAGGTCTGTGTCTCCAGTCACTTAACATTGTTATCGCCACATCTAAGGGAGCGGTACTTCCCGACCTCACACCGCTTGCGGTAATCTTTATGAATTAACATTTTGTTACATTTTTTTGCAATAATCACCGCACAAGGCGGTGATTTATCGATGTGCTCGGTAATGTCAGCTTTTCATGCGGAATGAGCCTTTATGAATGCAGAATTTGCTAAGTGTTCGGTAAAGTCAGCTGTTTTGAGCATTTCCACATGCGGAAATGCTTTATGAATGATAGCCTTTGGAGGGCTCAGACCCCACTCAAAGCGAACACAAAGTTACTCTTGCTTTTGGTAATCCAGCTTCCTGTGGTGGCCACTGGCCTTTGAAAACAATCTGTATCTGTTGCTTTGGCTTCCAGACTTTTGGACAACGCCCACTTATCCGATGCAGTCTTGTTACCCTTGGCAACAACACTTCCAATCTGCTTCTTTGGCTCTTCCAAACTCTTGGACAACACCCTCTTATCCAGTGCAGGTTGGTTACCCTTGGCAATGGCAATAATCCAGTCCCAGACCAGCATTGGACCCCAGAGATCCTCTTCAGCTAGAGCAGGTGCACTACTAGAAACAGGCTGTAGAAATGTATTGATCTGCTGCTGCTTCCATGCTGGCTAGCCTCTCTCTCTTTCACAGAGTAATTTGCAAACACATGGGACTGTCTGGAAACGACCTCCTGGTCTACCACACCTGTGTGCACTTGCTGCAATCCTGGCTGCAAGCTTCTCAAAGAAACATTTCCCTGTGCTTTTAGCTGATTCTCATAATCTGAGAATATACTCAAATCAATTCATCGCTGTCTGCACACCATCTTTCTTGGCTAGCAACTGTTCATTTATTTTTGCAACCTGTTTCAGGATTATGAAGTCCCTCAACTTGCGAAACTTCCTAGAGGAGCAACAAGAAAAAAAAAAAAGTCCTTCAGAGCTGGTGCACATCAAGAGTGCTTCTGAGCCCTTTGTAAAATCGCCAGCGTTTCGAAAAGTGCTTGGCTAATGTGTTAGTATGGGCTTGTTCACACCAGAGCAATGTGATTTTTACGCAAACGCGGGTCCTGCAGCATTTTGGAGGTGATTACACCTCAATGGGCTCTATTCACAAAGCATTACCACATTCAGTATTAATGCTGAAAATAGCTGATTTTACTGATCAACTCCCCAAGTTAAAATTCACTAAACCTGTCTCCGCACAGAAAATCACAGTTCCCCACTAGTGAGGTAAATTACTGACTTGTGTGGTAATTACCTCGGGAAATTTCAAGAAATGTCAATTCACAATGATTTTCGCATGTCATTTACCGGCCAAAAGTGTTTTTGTTTGTTTTTCTCCAGCTCACAGCAGCCGATAACTGGCTCTACCCATGCTGTCTTTACCCATGCTGTCTCTGTGCTGTAGATTTGACACACAGCCTTTAGGGAGAGCCAGGCAGCCAATGGGGAGAGCCACTCAGCCTGCTTCTCACTGTGATTGGATGTAACAGGGATGCCGGTGGATCTTTCAGTGTATCAAAGCAGAAGAAGCAGACAATTCTGTGTGTGTGTATATATATATATATATATATATATATATACACAGACACACAGGGTGATTTCAGTCTTTTATTTACATTAGTTTTGGACCTGAATATCTTCAGGTCCACTTTACAAAATTAGCCCCGACCCCACCGCGTGACGTCACTACACCCCTGCCGCCGCACACTGATTTGCCGCCGGGTCCCCGGAAGAATAGAGGGGACTTGGGGATCCCAGCGGCTGAAAAACTTGAAAAAAAGGTTACTGGGGAGAAACTTGGGACTTGAGAAACAAAGCAGGAGCCAGATTCTTCACAGCCCGACCTGAGCACGGGCTTACCGCTGTGCACATAAAAATCACAGCCCGTGCTCAGGTCGGGCTTACCGCCAGGGAGGTTAAGGGAATGCAAAAGAAATCACACTGACAAACAAAGGTACGGTAATTTCTTCTGTAGCTACTGAGGAATGCATGCTGATTTCCTGGCTCAGAGGTTTGAAATATGAAATAATAGCAACTTCTATAATGGTATGTATAAAATCTGTGATACTAAATCTTCTATAACCGTGATATGAGTTGACACTCTGCAATAATTGTCACACCTCTAAGATCTAGCCCAGTGATGGCTAACCTTTCAGAGGCTGAGTGCCCAAACTGCGACCTAACATCGACTTATTTATCACTGAGTGCCAAAGGGGGGGGGGTGTTTGCGCCGAAAATGGGCATGGCCATGACATTGTATGGGCGGAGCTAACGTAATGATGTAACATCGAGGCATAAGAAAGCAGTGTTTCCGCCATGATGTGGTGAAACGAGGATTCGCATCATGGGTGTGCAGAAACTGTGTGATGCTATTTATTAGTATACCCGCCGTCACCCCAAAGCAGCAAATATAGCCAACTATGACCATTAAATAATAAATGCAGCAACAGTTACCCCAGACACCAGAAAATAAACGCACTGTGGGCAACATTTCATCAGAAAATAACGCAATGTTGGTAACATTTCAGCAGAAAATAAACGCAGTGGGCAGCATTTCAGCAGAAAATAACGCAATGTGGGCAACATATCACCAGAAAATAAATGCAGTGGGCTACATTTCAGCAGAAAATAAAGCAATGTGGGCCACATTCCAGCAGAAAATAAACGCAGTGGGCAACATTTCAACAGAAAATAAAGCAATGTGGGCCACATTCCAGCAGAAAATAAAAGCAGTGGGCAGCATTTCAGCAGAAAATAACGCAATGTGGGCAACATTCCAGCAGAAAATAAACGCAGTGGGCTACATTTCAGCTGAAAATAAAGCAATGTGGGCCACATTCCAGCAGAAAATAAACGCAGTGGGCAACATTTCAACAGAAAATAAAGCAATGTGGGCCACATTCCAGCAGAAAATAAAAGCAGTGGGCAGCATTTCAGCAGAAAATAACGCAATGTGGGCAACATATCACCAGAAAATAAATGCAGTGGGCTACATTTCAGCAGAAAATAAAGCAATGTGGGCCACATTCCAGCAGAAAATAAACGCAGTGGGCTACATTTCAGCTGAAAATAAAGCAATGTGGGCCACATTCCAGCAGAAAATAAACGCAGTGAGCAACATTTCAGCAGAAAATAAAGGCAGTGGGCCACATTTCAGCAGAAAATAAAGGCAGTGGGCCAAATTTCAGCAGAGAATAAACACAGTGGGCCACATTTCATTAGAAAATAACGCAATGTGGGCAACATTTCAGCACAAAATAAACGCAGTGGGACACATTTCAGCAGAAAATAAACCCAGTGGGCACGTTTCAGCAGAAAATAAATGCAGTGGGCCACATTTCAGCAGAAAATAAACACAGTAGGCCACATTTTAGCAGAAAATAAACACAGTGGGCAACATTTCACCAGAAAATAAACGCAGTGGGCAACATTTCACCAGAAAATAACGCAATGTGGGCCACATTTCACCAGAAAATAAACGCAGTTGGCCACATTTCACCAGAAAATAAACGCAGTGGGCCACATTTCACCAGAAAATAAACGCAGTGGGCAACATTTCACGTGCAAAAAAAGGAATGTACTCACCTAACAGAAGTCTCCTCTGCCGGTCGGCCTCTGGCGCGCAGCTTCCCAGACGATCCTCCTGCATATCTCCCGCGCTGACAGGCAGAGAGCAGGGCTACGGTAAGATGGCGCCTGAAGCCCTGTACTGGAGACACAAATAGTCTCCATTACAGGGCTTCGGACACCATCTTCCCGTAGCCCTGCTCTGCCTCCCGGGAGACTGCAGGCTGGAGCGGGGCTGTGGGCTATGAACTGGCGCGGTGTCTAGTAGACGCTGCAGCCGGATCATGCCAGCAGATTCGGCTACGCGTGCCGGGTCTGGAACGCGTGCCATAGGTTTGCCAACGTTGATCTAGCCTCTATACCATACATGCATGATTTTTTTTCTGAATTTTTTTTTTAGTCAAAAAACAAATGTTCATATTTTTCTCCCTGAAATTCCCCAACACATTTAATCAAATATTTATAAAACAATTAGGAAATATTGATAGTTTCTTTAAATTCTTCTATGCAGTCGATCATTTTTATTAAACCTCATCAGTACATGGCAGGAATTGATATGGCTCAATGGGATAAGGCTTGGACCAGAACAACCCAAGAATACCCAAGCAGCTTGGGGTGACCCAAAACTACTATGAAAGTAAAGGGGACCAAAAGAGACTGAAAAGCCCTCCTACTAAAAAAGCAATGTTTAGTGTGGTTTGCCTTCTTAAAACAGTAGGTATTTGCAATAATTCAGCTCTAAAGAGACTCTGAGGCGAGTCTAAATTCACTTTTTTAACATGTAGCCATGTTAACCACTTTCCCCCCGCCCGTACGAATTTCTCCGTCCCTTTTTCCATCCTTTAACCCCCAGGGACGGAGAAATCCGTACTTTCCGCGTTCCCGCCGCTGTCTGCGCTCCCGCTCGTAAACACGCCGCCCGCCGCTAGTAAACACGCCGCCGCCCGCTCGCCAGGAGATCAATGAACGGGAAAATCCATTCCCATTCGTTGATCTAAGCCCCGCAATGATCCGCTGCTCTCCGATGAGCAGAGCAATCATTGTGATCTTACCCAGCCTCCAAGTACTTCCTCCAAGCTTCCGGAAGGACGCTTGGAGGTCGCATTAAAACAAAAAGTTACTGTGGCCATCTTGTGGCTAAATAGTAAAACTACACCCTACACATTTTTCACATACAAATAAATTACTTTTACACAAAAAATTAACTCATTACCTCCCACACTCCCAATTTTTTTTTTTTGTAATTAAAAAAAAATAAAAAAATGTACAATAAAAAAAAATACATAAATAGTTACCTTAGGGACTGAACTTTTTAAATATTTATGTCAGGAGGGTACAACACTGTTACTTTATAAACTATGGGCTTGTAATTAGGGATGGACGCAAAACTGAAAAAAATGAACCTTTATTTCCAAATAAAATATTGGCGCCAAACATTGTGATAGGGACATAATTTAAACGGTTTTATAACCGGGACAAAAGGGCAAATACATTTCATGGGTTTTAATTACAGTAGCATGCATTAATTAAAAACTATAATGGCCGAAAACTGAAAAATTATTAATTTTTTCCCAGATTTTTCCTATTTTCCCATTAAAACACATTTAGAATAAAATAATTCTTGGCATAATGTCCCACCTAAAGAAAGCCTAATTAGTGGTGGAAAAAAGAAGATATAGATCGTTTAATTGTGATAAGTAATGATAAAGTTATAGACGAATGAAAGGAAGGAGCGCTGAAAGGTGAAAATTGCTCTGGTGGTCAGGGGGTAAACCCCCTCAGTAGTGAAGTGGTTAAGAACTATAAGCCCTGCTAAACCGCCACTATCCCGCGGCAAAACGAAGGGTTTATACCACCCAAATCTCCCCAGCAAAATCCACCACTTTCTTGGTCGTGGATTTTGCTGCTCATGGAGGCAGAACTTTCAGCTGTAGCTCTGCCTCCATGCGCGTCAATCTGCCGGTTTGATTGAGAGGGGCGGGGAGAGGCGGCGATCAGCCAAGAGGCAGAGCTACAGCCAAAAGCTCTGCCTCTATGAGGAAGCGCTCCCTGGACACAGCAGAGGGAATTTGGGGGGTATAAACCCCTCGTTTTACCGCGGGATAGCGGTGGTTTAGCAGGGCTTACAGTTCTTAATATGGCTACACGTTAAAAAAGTGAATTTAGACTTGCTTCAGAGTCTCTTTAAAGTGAATGGGAACCACATTTAAAAAAATTAGACAGATACTTACCCAAGGAGAGGGAAGGCTCTGGGTCCTATAGAGCCTTCTGGTTCCTCTCCTGGTCCTCTCGTTCCAGTGCTGGCTCGCCCGCTAGCAGTATTTGACTAAATAAGTCAAATACTGCTTTACCCGGCCAAAGGAGACTTCAGAAGTCTTCAGGGAGCCCGATTGCTCCTGAAGAAGGGCTGCCCTATAATGCGCCTGCGCAAGCACGCTCTCTTGCAAGCTCACGCCTGTGCAGTATGGAGCCGCACCTCTTCGGAAGGACATGGCTCCCGAAGACTTCTAAATACCCTTTCAGCGGGGGATTGAAACGGGGGGAGCCAGTACAGGATTGAGAGCACCGAGAGAGGAGCCGGAAGGCTCTACATGACCCAGAGCCTTCCCTCTCCTTAGGTAAGTATTTGCTTCATTTTTTAAAAAATGCGGTTCACTTTGCATTCACTTTAAGTGTGTAACTGTGGTTACCCACAATGCACCACTGCTGAATATGCAAATGATCTATTTATGCCCCTGATGCTAGGCTTACATCATGTATGGTCACCTTTAAAACATTTTTTAGCAGTGGTGCTGTAATAGGCAGGGTGTGTGGTGATAACATATTTATGCTTCTTTATAAAGCTTTTACCAAAGTGACATATTTACTTAACAAACATTCACAGCATTCCATTTAAATCTTTTTAAATGCCTGGTGAGCTAGTGCAAAACTCCTAAGACGGTTTTCAAGATGGAGAGAGAACAATAAATTACGGCTTTTCTAAATATGTCCCTTGGCTTGTTTTTGCCATATTGATTCTAAATCGTGTAATTTAGTTGAAACTGGAAGGTTGTAAGCACCTGATTCCATAATTCACTTTAAACAAACTTAATGAGTCTGTTAGTTCGGGCTTTTTGTAGATTGCGTGATATATGGCAGATCAATGAGTCATCAAGTGCTTATGTTGTCTTGTCATTGTTTAATTTTCCTGCAATCTGAAGCTTTAGAAGCAGTCAATGTCTAATGCAGGGGTGCCCAATAGGTCGATCGCGATCTACCGGTAGATCGCGACCGCCTGTTTAGTAGATCGCGGCCGCTTGGCCGCGTCCTGTCAAATCTGAAGCCGCTCAGTGCAGCTGTCAGATTTTGCTGCCTAAGCAGCTTCACGGAGAAAATGGGAGAGGCGTGGCTAAAGGGGAGGCGTGGCTGAGGGGGGAGAGGAGCGAATGAGTAGAAAGGTCTCCTCCCCTCCAGAGTCCAGGCTGTGTGACTCATCATACAGCGTCTTCTCTGCTCCAGGCAGCAAGTACCAGTAAGTTAATTTTCTTAATAAATCGGCCTCTATTTGCACATGAAGATCATTTATATGCCACAGTTCGGCCACATGAACCCAGCTGTTGCTGCTCCATCTCCCCTGCCACTTTATATGTAAAACATAAAGACATAGTAACTGTTAGCAGTTCTCTGGGCACGCACACAGCACTGTAGAGATCTGTGTATTCTGTGCAGAGTATGTTCTTTTTCCCAGCCGAATCTGACTCGTACAGACATCAGTGACACATGAGTGAAAAGTGTGTTCTGATCTGTTTTTTTTTATCTTCTTGGAGTGGAGACAGCAGAAACTTTTGGCATGCAGGAGCGTAGCTGACTGGGCTGCTGAGAGGAGCAAATGAAGAGACAGGTCTCCTCCCCTCCAGACTGCTAGGCAAGTGAGAACACTGGACAAATAGCTTCAGGAGGATTTCTGAAGCTATTTGCAATGTTTGAAGGGAGAAAGATTGAACTGCTGGGATAGGGAGAGGGGGTTCAGGACATGTAGGGGAGAAGGCTCCTGCAGTTACTATTTGCTAGGCTTTATTTTTTTTTTGGGGGGGGGGGGAGTTAGGGGGTATCTGCAAGTATCTCCTCCAAGTCCATCGAAGCACTTCAAACTCAGCTTGCCGGGCAGAGCTAGGCAGGTTCCCACTATGGCTTACTATCCAGCAGAGGGCACTCTCATACTGGGCGCATATACAGAGCAGCAACCCCAGCACTTACCACCATAAAGCCTCACTGAGCCAGGGGGGCGAGGCCATACCACGCGCTCTCAAGCAAAGCATCAGCAGCCAGCCCAGCCAAGGCCACCAACACAGGCTGACAAAAGCCCAAATAAAACAGACTATAGAAAGCTGCAAGGAACGATACATAGAGGAATGGAGATGTGACATAAAGAATTCCAAGAAACTCGCTGTCTACCAATCACTACAGAGGGAGTACACAATGGCTCCATATCTGGAGAGGCTACACCTCCACAAAGACAGACAGGTATTGAGTTTGTACCGTCTGAGTGCCCACAGCCTGGAGATAGAGACAGGGCGGCACAGACAGACATGGAAGCCCCGGGAGGAGAGACTGTGCAGACAATGCGACCAGGAGGTCTTGGAGGACGAGGCCCACTTCCTGCTACACTGCAGCAAATATGCACCTGTGAGGACCGCCCACTTCCAGAGACTCTCCGCCCACATCCAGGATTTTACCTCCACAGATGAGGAGAGGAAACTCTACATCCTACTGGGGGAGGAGGAAACAACCGTGCAAATAGCTGCCCGATATGTCACAGCCTGCCACCAACTGAGAGGAACATGATACCACATGGACTGTATTTCCCCCCCCCCAATACCCCCTATGGACTGTATATCCCAGTCCCCCATGCTGTCCCTTACATCATCCACACACCTATGGACTATATACCCCAACTCCCTATATCCTTCCCTTATTCCCACAACCCCCCCCCCCCCCCCCCCATGTTAATGTTTTGTTTTGCTTTGGCAATGCTAAATGTATTTGGTCCCGCCAATAAAGCTTTTTTTGGATTTGGATTTGGATTGGGTAACAAAAATCCTTATGTATGCTGGGGGGGGGGGGGGGGTGTCAGGTAGATCTCCTAGACTCGTCAGGTTAAACAGTAGCTCGCAAGCCGAAAAAGTGTGGGCACCCCTGGTCTAATGTGTAAAACGTTTTTATTTATTTATTTATTTATTTTTTATATGCATGTGGGATTATGAAATTCTGAAAGTACACTTTTTGTTATTTAACCCTTTGACATCCATGATGTGCCATGACCTTCAATATGAACTCAGGAGCTCTGAAATCAAGCGTTGGGATGTGCTACCGACTCTCTTCCTCTATCTGCAGAAGTCATCTGGAGGGCTGAAGAAGCTTCTGATCACTTCTATAATTAACATAATCAAGTAGTTCCCTGCTACCATCCCCCCAGCTGCAATTTTTATTGATCCTACCCTGAGCACTGCCAGGACACTGAGCTTCCTATATCCCCCTCTAGACCACCGATGCAGGGCTGTTCTAGAAGGTAAGTATCCATTAAGGGCAATTGTTTTCCTTTTAGCAGGGCTGGTCTTTGTGCCGCATGAAGCTGTCAGGACCCCCACCCCCCCTAAAGCCAGACAGGAAAGGAGAGACACATCGGGCTATGCACTGCAGGTGCTGGCACTACGCCAGGGGCGAACAATAGACCCTGCAAGGGATGCAGCTGCAGGGGGCCCAGAAGCCTAAGGGGGGAGAAGTTTGTTTTCCCTGTCCTGAGAGACTGACAACTAAGGGCACAGAGAGAAACAACTTTCTGCTTTCTGTACAATTGTTCTAATGACTGCATCTGTTCAGCCACAAGGAATCATACAACGTTTTGCAGACAGCGATTTGTACACAGTCCCTATTTAATGTGCAGCAGGGTCTTTAACACAGTGCCCTGTCCCAACCTCTCTACCCCCTTCCTAAGTGCTGTGTACTGTAGTGATGTTGGAGGAGTCTGCAGAGCCAGTTCTGCCCCCACCCAATCCACCCCTTTCCCAAGAGCCAGTTCTGCTCCATCAGAAATGGACAGAGTGAGTGTAATATGCAGAGGCTGGGAGCACACTCGTCTGTCAGTTTTTTGTAGGCGTTTTCTGCACACCGTGTTTGTCTATATGTGGGAAAACATCCACGTTTTATCACAGAAGCTAATGTTTATCTGCATGGGGAAAACACATTCAAGTGTGAAATAGCCATTTGAATAACATTGGTTCTCAGTTTAACTGTGCAGAAAGCGAGGGGGGCCCAACCAAAGGTTTGCAGGGGGGCCCAGTGATTTCTAGTTACACCCCTGCACTATGCTTACCTCCCTCTGCTTCCTCCAATACAGCTTCTCCTCCCCACTGGCCTGCAGAATCCCGACACTGATTCCCATGATCCCAGGAATGTGCTGCACCGGCGTTGCAATTACTCACCGGGTCTCGACAGATAAACGATGATAACTAGCCACGTGTGAAGTCCTGCTTCCTCTCTGACTACAGCCCCTCCTCATGTGACCCAGCAGCATGTAACAGGTCACATGATGCACTGCTATAGACATGGATACAGGATGCTGGATGGGCGGATGGAGATTCCATCGCTGAACTGCTGAGAGCAGGTGAGTGAAGTGGCGCTGCACATCAAGGGAGGGGGAAACTCAGAGAATGAGGAGGGGGACATTTGGGGAAGTGAGCTGCCTCTTCCTGCCCTCTAATTGTTGCCGCGCATGCATGAAAAAGGGGCACCGTGAAAAAAGAGCCTGGTTGGATAACGAAATGGCATCTCTAGATAACGAAATCTGATAAAGATAAACATCGTTGTCAAACTTGGTTAACAATAAATACCGTTGTTAAAACAGACGGGAAATAATAACGAAAAAATATTAACATTAAAATTGTTAATTCAACAATACAGCTTAACCCAACCCTACTCTCACACAGAACCCTCCCCTGGTGGTGCCTAAAACTAACCACCCCCCGGTGGTGCCTAACCATAATATCCCCGGTGGTGCCTAAACCTAATCACCCCCCTGGTGGTGTCTAACCCTAACCCCTACCCCCTACCCACCCAGTGTTGCCTAAAACTAACTGCCGCCTGGGTGGTGCCTAACCCTAACCACTCCCCCTGGCGTTGCCTAACCCTAACCTCCCTCAGCATGAAACACCCTTTTCCACATAGAAACAATAATAACTTTGATAACATAAAAACTTTACATACAAACGAAATAATACGATAAAAACTCTAACGTTGCAAGCTTCTAAACTGATAACTGCTTCAAAAACTTTAATCAATTTTGGTTCCTGGACGTAGAAACTACGTCCAGGAACCATGCGTGCTCCTGCACGCTCCCGCGGCCGATCGCGCGCCCGCGGTTCGTTAGCCAGGCAATCAGTGAATCGGGCTACGGTGCCCGATCACTGATTCCTCACCCCCGCTGAAAAAGCGACAGCTTCTCTCGGAAGCTGCGCCTTTTCTGGCTGTTACCTCCCCCATGCGTCGCTCTAAGTGTATGTTACGCTTAGAGTGACGTCATGTAAACAAACTCATGGCCGCCATCTTGTGGCCAAAAAGTAATACTACAAGTAAAAGTAAAAAAAAAAAAAAAATTAACACACATTTACATTATAAACCTATTGTTTACATCCCACCATCCCAAAAATACCCAAATAAAATGTTTAATATAAAAAAAACCCATTACAATAAAAAAAAATGTAAATATTTACCTAAGGGTCTAAACTTTTAAAATATCAATGTAAAGATGATATATTTCTATATTTTTTTTTATTTTAAACTTGTAAATAGTGATAGATGCAAAACGGAAAAAATGCACCTTTATTTCCAAATAAAATATTGTCGCCATACATTGTGATAGGGACATAATTTTAACGGTGTAATAACCGGGACATATGGGCAAATACAATACGTGAGTTTTAATTATGGAGGCATGTATTATTTTAAGACTATAATGGCTGAAAACTGAGAAATAGTGATTTTTTTCCATTTTTTTCTTATTCTTCCTGTTAAAATGCATTTACAGTAAAGTGGCTCTTAGCAAAATGTACCCCCCAAAGAAAGCCTAATTGGTGGCGAAAAAACAAGATATAGATCAGTTCATTGTGATAAGTAGTGATAAAGTTATAGGCTAATGAATGGGAGGTGAGCATTTCTCAAGTGAAAACGACGGAACGCAAATGGGTTAATGTTCTAATGTTTTTAACGATAGGCCGCAATAGCAGCATAGGGGGTGCTATTGTGGCTGGGAACGCGAAGAATCACTTGCGTTAACATGCCTGTCGGCCGGTGACAGCAAAACCGGAAGTCGCGGGTCCAGGAGCATCGGAGCGGGGCTGCGAGGGCACCGATCGGCTGCAGGGGGCTGAGGGAAGCCCCGGGTGAGTTAAACTCATTTTTACCTGTTGACTTAAGTATCCCTTTAAAGTCTATGGCGGTGCCCTTTTCATCCACCGTTGCCGCCCTTAAGCATGTGATTCACGTTGCTTCATGAAAGAACCACCTCTACCCTTCAGGTACACTTTCAAAAAGTGAAACAGCCAGCGGATCAAATTCTGCTGTTTTTAACTAACAGTAATATGGAGTATCATTCAGAAAGCTGATCACAGTTTCTGGTAGAGTTCAGCTTTTAAGGTTTTCCACTTAGATGATAACTTTCCAGACACAATTATTTCTGCAAAGCAGACCTTATTATTACACAAAACAAGAAAAAAAGAAGTTGTTTATCTTCTCAACTACTGGAGCCTGAATTTGTATTCCGGCATCAGCAGCAAGTGTAAATAATAAATAGTTATTAGGTTTTGATTCTGTTTGAATGCCACATGCGATGTGAACAATTACATAAGGGAGAGAACGTGATGGAAGTTTGCCAGTTAATCAGAAATTTACCAGATGGTTACACAATAGCGGCACACATGTTTATTGAGCCCACTTTTGCTTACAGAGAGATATTTTTTAATTGGCCTCTTATGAGTAAAAGGCAACTTTACTTATTTATATTTTATGTTTTTTTGGTTTAAAGAAAAGAATACCATCGGGGAGATAGATTAATTGTACAGCGAAATATGTCCACCACATTGAGAGCAGATTATATGGCTCAGCGTGCAGCATTTTATTTTAATCAGAATCTGAAATAATCAACACATTTTGAACATATCATAAACTCAATATCTGGCATTGTGACGGATAGAAAACTAAAATGGACCTCTTGTGCCAAAATGGAAGTATTTATGGTTTTACATTTTAAAGTAATCATTACCGCTACCACCATGACTATCGAGATCATCCTTCCCAATATCATCATCATAATCACTAATACTACTACTACTGGTACCATCATCACCACCACATCATTATCATCATATTATTATCCTCACTTCAGGCATCAGCATTATCATCATCATCACTCCCACCACCATCATTATGTCCATCAACAACACAATCACCACCAGCGTCATTATCACCACTATCTTCTCAATCACCACCACACCACCCATCATCTTCAGAATAACCAACAACTACTATAATCACATCACTACCACCCATGGGGCTGGATTCACTAAAGCGTGCTAACAATTAGCACGACAGTGATAAGCCGCTTTGCACGTGATATCATGTGCCAAGTATCATTATCATGTGCAAAGTATCATTATCATGTGCTAAGTATCATTATCACAAAAGTCACTGCAGATCACGTGAACGTAATGTAGATCATGAATTATTACTGTATACAGTACATTACGCGACGCACATTAAACTTTGTGCGTGCCGTATTACATTACCGCACATGTTAATGTAAGCACCATTGCTGATTTCATTACCAAACTCTATCTTTTGATCGTGCGAAGCAACATAGTTTTCAATGGCATTCCGCACTTAGCACGGGAAGCGTAACGCTGTTCGCGCAATAAAACTTAACACGCGAATGGTGGAAACTGATAACTGAGTTATCACGCTTAAGTGAATTGAGCCCCTTACCATCAAAATCACTGCCATCATCATCATCACCACCACCATTATCATTCCCAATCGCCATAACCAATAATCACCATCATCCCTATCACAATCACTACCATCTATAATCACCACAATCACCACTATAACCATATGGGGTGATCACCATCATCATCCTCACCACCACAACATAGTCATCATCTAAACCATCACCATTCATCATCACGATCACCGTCATCTATTTTCTATAAATTACTTTATTGCCAGGTCCGGTGCTACCAATGAGGCAAATGGGTCAATTGCTCCAGGGCCCTTGAGAGCTGCTGGGCCCCCCACACCACTGAACCCCTCCCCCAGGTCTCTCCCCAACTGCTCCCCGAGGTCCCTGCACAATTTGTGTAAGGATTACAACTCACCTGTCCTGCACACTGCTCCACCTGTGCTTCTTGTCTTCATCTTGCTGCCTGCATCTTCTTCAGACCCGTTGCATGTTATTGTGTAATAACTTGCGCCGGGTCACTGAGATGATGCAGGCAGTGAGATAAAGACAGGAAGTACGGATGGAGCAGTGTGCAGGACAGGTGAGTAGTATTCCTTACAAAAATCGTGCAGGGGCCCCTAAAGAGCAGTTGGGGGGAGGAGGTCCAGCAGTATGAGGGGTCCTGGCAGTGCACCAGGGGTGATTTGCTGGAGGGGGGGCAGTTTACAATTGCCCTGAGTTTGATTCGGGTTTGAACTGGCCCTGTTCATTGCCGTATGCTGTTTCTGGCCCATAGTTACAGAGCATGTTATTGATTTTGCTATTTTGATTCAATAAGTCTAACATGATCACCGATTGTTAAACCAAAGTAAAATAGACAGCATGCTCGGCGACTAGAATCAGGCCATTGTATTTTAATTTACTTTAGTAACCTTTAACACCGTGCTTTAATAGCCAGGTAGCGGCGTGAATAACAATTTGTGCAGTGACCTGCGAGGTGAGGAGAGAAGTGTCTCGTCTCGTCACTGGCAGCCCTTTGATAAATGAAGGATGAGATATTTTAAGCAGAGACTTCTCAGAGAATAATTATATGGAGAGGCTTGTTGCTCGCTATCACAGAGGAAAGGGATGTTATCTAACGAGAATTGTGCTTGTGATTTTTTTTCCCCCAGTTTATTTCTGCAAGTAATACAATCGTTCCTAAGCTAGTTGTAAATAAAACCATAATGAAAGGCAAACAAAGACAAGGGGTGGGTGGGGGCGAGAAAACAATAAAATAACCTATTTTTGCCATTTTTATATTTAATAATTTTGTGTTCAAACAGTACACAAAATCACCAGACACAGGGGCGTTGCTAGCCCCAAAGATCAGTGGCACGTGCCCTGGATCTATTCTCTGGTGTCCTGGATGTCCCCCAAGCAGAGTAAGCTGTGGTGCCTCAATGGTGGGCATACTGGGTGCTGCGGTGCCATGCTGGGTGCTATGATGCCTTTATGGGGGCATGCAGGGAGCTGTGGTTGTTCTATGAGGGCATGCTTGGAGTTGTGGTGCCTGAAAGGGAGGCCCATGGGAGCATGGGAGGGGGCCACTAGAAGGTCAGGGAGTACTATGGGGCACCTTCCAGATAACTTGGCAGCAGGCCAGTGCCCTGCCCAGCAGAAAGCCAGACCAGCCAGCACAGAAGCCAGGTAATTGCCTAGTTATGTTTAAGTGACACAGCCTATTTATGTGATATGCTGCATTTGTGTTTGTTTTATTGAAGAGAGGGCTTCAGCCAAAATTTTGCTTGGAAGGCCTACTTAGACTGCTGTTAAGTTCATATACATTTGGCTCCACCCTTGACCACACCCAAATTCTGTAGTGTGGCCACACCCATCTTCTGGCGGGAGTGCCCAAAAGTGCCCTCGATCTCTTAGGATGCTAGCAACACCCCTGACCAGAAAGCTTGGAGAGAAATACCAGGCTTTAGTGATGCTGGACTAAATGAATGAAAAACCCTCTACCAGAGTTACAACAAATCCAGTATTACCTTGTAATGCAAAGGGTCAATATTTCAGGACAAAGTCAAGGCAGTCAAGCTTTATTCAATAGACAGAGGGCAATGCAGATAACTTATGGAATGGACTAACCCTGTCTTAGAGAAATATGTCCTATAAAGGGAACCTGGGGTGAGAAGGATATGGAGGCTGCCATATTTACTTCCTTTTAAACAATGCAAGTTGCCTGGCTGCCCCCCCCCCTGTGCCATTAACATGAATGCAGATCAGGTGCTCTGATGCAAGTCTGACTAGATTTGCCTCATGCTTGTTTCGGGTATGTGATTCAGACACTACTGATGCCAGAATGAACAGCAGAACTGCCAGGCAACTGGTATTGTTTAAAAGGAAATATACCGTTATATGGCAGCCCACATATCCCTCTCACCTCAGGTTCCCTTTAAGATAGATCTACTTCATGCCTAGGAAAAGCCCAACCCATCAGCTGGTATATGCAGTCAATATACTGTTGTTTGAGGATAAAGATAGCTACCACATAGCTTTAAAGTTATCCTTGTACTTGGCTCAATAAACTAATTTGCGCAGATGCTATATAACTGGCTCCCTAATCCTTGGGCCATGTGGTGAAATGATAGCAGTTTGGCACTGACAGAAGGAGCACGAACAGATCTCGGCTTTGGGGTAGCGCCAAGTGCCTGGCACAGGGTCTGAACTTTTATTGGTGCTGGCAATGAATGATTCCCTAACATGGCATTCCATTCCCAACAATAACAGGAACAGATGCAAGGAGAACTCTACATAGGGCTCTCTTGGCTTGGGTCAACAGCTATGCCTGGTATGTTTACTTGCTGGGTACATAAGGTCTCTTACCATTCATGTTAACTGCACAGTGCATAGATAGTAACAGGTTAGTCACTCTCTTGGCAACGCCCATCAAGTCAGAGTGGTGAAGGATGGAGACCTCGTACATAAATACATACAGTACTCCAATTTAAATGCAGTTGAATTGCAGAGGTTGTAACACCACGCGTGTCAAGCATGGCAGAGAACCACGACATGTCGAGTCTCCATGGGAGGGGGGCTGTCTAGTGCCGGTACTGAGCTCCAACAAGCGCCCAGCCGGTGCAGGAGAGCAACTAAGGCCTCAATTCACGGAGTTTTATCAAACACTTTATCAAACGTTTGATAAACGTTTGATAAATTACCTCATGGGTAAAATCTAATTTTGAATTCACTAAGGTGTTATATATTTATCGAATGTTTTACCGATAAAACGTTCAACAAATATATAACACCTTAGTGAGATTTTACCCATGAGGTAAATTATCAAACGTTTGATAAAGTGTTTGACAAACGTTTGATAATGCTCCGTGAATTAAGGCCTAAGAGGTGGTGAACTAACTGCATGTCAGCTGCCTGTGTGAAATGCATCTTATAGAAGTGGAGGCCCCTGGATCTTCATACCAGCAGTCGTCAGATGTGTTCAGTGGCTGACTGCAGGCTCTCTGGTGGCTTGCCACTAGAAAGACATTGGGGTGGGGTGCCCCTTGCCCATTCCATTGGTAATGCTGCATCACCTGATGCAGAGAACCCAGTGTCATGTGATTAGTGCCTTCTGTGTCTATCACTTTATGCAGGGCAAATTTTGGCCCTTATTGAATGGATCAAAGACTGCATGAAGAAGGACTTCAGATGTCAGCAAAGAAATGAAAAGCTGCCTTCACGGCTAATGGTATACATAAACCCCTACTAAGAATCGTGTTTACCGACATGTCAGATTAAAGCGACCACTACTGTCATTAGTAAACCTAAAAACCTGTATTACATGAATTATTATTATATATTTATTTATCCAGTGCCAACAAATCTGAAAAAGCTTTACAGAGTACACAGTCATGTCTATAAAGCCTGGTACACACCATCAATTTTGATCAGTGATTGGCCAATTTTACACCCTCCATGTAGTATGGGGGTCTAGAGATTTTGAATACTATGAACAGATTGTGCAGGTAAGCTCTCATACTACCTGGAGGTGGTAAGATTGGTCTGGGATTGGTCAATCAAGATGGGATATTTGTACCAGGCTTTAGTGTTTCTAAGAGTTGCTCACAAACTAACCCCTACCATAGTTATAGTTTAATGTCCTTATCAAAGTCTAAAGCCTTCTACACACACATGAGGAATTTCTCCAGCAAGGGGTTGTTACTCGATCCCGAACAATGCAGGGCCAACATTGTACAGATGCATTGCTGGTGTCTAGGCTAGTGACATGTTATGTTGCTATGTGGTGGGCAGGAGGACCTAAATAGCAGAGCAGGAGTGAGGTCATATGGTGGGCAAGGTGAGTAGACAGAAGTCACCTTGCCCACCATATGAGGTTTCAGAGGGGCACTGTACACACACTGGATTCACATCGGCCTAGTTTCATCCAGAGTGCGTACAGGGCTTTAAAGCAAAGCTGTGAGTTTAATGGAGGCTAAATGTTAGATACTTACCTCGGTAGAGGGAGGACTCTGGATCCTCCAAAGTCCTCCTGCAGACCACTACTTCTTGGTGGAACCATCTAAAAGCTCAGAGCTGTGCTCCAGTGACCAGTACATGAACAAGTGTGGTTGCACTGTGCAGACGCGGGATGGCTCATGCTTATGCAGTAGTAGCTTGGCTCCTTGCAGCTGCGCAGGCATGAGCTGTCTGCACTTGCACAATGCAAGAGTGCTCCATCGAAAAGGCTGTTGTCAATGAATTTCAGGGGTTTCCAGCACTGGAATGGCGGGATGGAGAGGGACAGTAAGAGACTTCCCTCTATTGTGGTAAGTATCTAAATGTTGCCGTTTTCCCCCCTACAGGTACACTTTCAGAACCACTTAATGTATCTGTATGTCTTTAGGATGAAACAGTGCTCGGAGGACACCCACATAATCATAGGAAGAGTATAGAAACTCCATACAGACATGGAACCAGGGACCGCAGTGCTGCAATGCAAGAGTGCTACACACTATGCCACCATGCTGCCCGTACACTTACTAGTTTATATAGATGTACTTATCAATAGTATTAGTCAGTGCTCAGATGTGTCTTTAGATGAATAATCCATTTGTCACGTCATTTCTGAAAATGACTAATTAATAGGGATGATCAATAATAATAATAATAATAATAATAATAATAATAAGAAGAAGAAGAAGCTGTTATGGGGTAATGGCAATTTCAAAATGAAGGATAGAGAATTCTAATGGTCACAGTGGGCAAACAGGAATCAGGAGAGGAGAAAGAAATTGATGAGTAGACTACACTGGAGGTAAGTATGATGTGTGTATGTTTCTTTTTTCTTTAATTATAATTTTCAGTTCAGGTTAGCTTTAAAGGGGAACTGAAGTAAGAGGTATACGGAGGCTGCCATATTTATTTCCTTTTAATCAATACCAGTTGCCTGGCAGCCCTGCTGGTCTATTTCTCTGCAGTAGTATCTGAATAATACCAGAAACAAGCATGCAGCTAGTCTTGTCAGATCTGACTTTAAAGTATGAAACACCTGATCTGCTGCATGCTTGTTCAGGGGCTATGGCTAATAGTATTACAGTATTTGCCTACATATATCTCACAAAGTTTTGGTTTAATAGTATTACAGGCAGAATATCAGCAGGGCTGCCAGGCAACTGGTATTGCATAAAAGGAAATAAACATGGCAGCTTCCATATACCTCTCTCTTCAGTTCCCATTTAATGCTGAATTATTGGAAATACCTCCTGTTTTAAGAAAGCAAAATATCCCCCCCCCCCCAAAACAAAAACAAAAAATAAAAAAATAAAAATAAAATATATATAAGAATACTTGTGGGGTTATCTTAGGTTGACGTAAACATGCATCCAGTACAATAGAGCTTTTAAGTACACCGTAAACTGCTTAAGCAATCCCCATAAAAAAGGATAACCTCACAACTATTCTTATAGGTTTTTATGTTTTATTATGAAGAATAAAAGTGATGGTGTCCTGCCAACCAGAACGCTGATATAGTGTTCTCCTTAGCTATGTAATAACGCAATGGCCAAATATGGTAATATTTCACTGAAGAATTAATAGACTCAGCGTGACAGTTGATAACAATGAATAATAACTGCAAAAAAAAAAAAAGCAAGTGATAACAGAAAGCAGCAGCTTAGCATTAGGGTACAATCAAGGGATCACACAAATTTAAAACACATGATGCTGAATGTCTTTTGATCCTGAATTCAGGGGTGTCAAACTCAATCACATAATGGGCCAAAATCTAAAACATAGTCTAAGTTGCGGGCCAAGTTGTTTAGTAAGATTTAACATTTATTGAACAGTCTCACACTTAGGGCCTGATTTACTATTCTGTGCTAGCCCAGTTAGCACGCCCAAAGGCTTTGGGCATGCTAACTAGGGTGCTAAGTAGTTGCGCGCAAAAAAGTTCTGCGCGTGGGACTTTGAGCATGAGCGCTAGTTAGCGCAACAAAGTCACTTTAGGCGTGAAGAGGGGCTTTTCACAAGCGTGCTAACAGTTAGCACCGCTTTGTGAATCAAGCCCTAAGTGTCATAACTATAGTGACCATGGGAGGGCCAGCTCCTCCCCCTTCTGCTGAGTAGCGCAGTGGAGCAGTTTAATAATGACCTGCCCCAGTGCTGCTTCAGCAAAAACGGATAAATATGAAATATAGGCTAAGGCAAGATGCTAGTCTTCAATTCCCCATAGTTTTGGTAAGCTGAAAAAGTAGCTAGATGTGCCCCCAGCGTAAGGCTCCCTGCACACTGCAAATCCGATTTGCGATTCAGATTTTCCCTGGATGCTATAAAAATAAGAAGAAAAGCTCGTGCACAGCATGCAGTACCGATTAAAAATAACAAATCGGAATCTCATGTAAAATTGTGTCAAAATTGCAAATCGGAAACGCATGTAGTATGCAAGAGGCCTTAAATAGTTTCCCTTCCCCAGTATAGATAGCTAGATGTGCCCCCAGTATTATGCAGCACCCCTCCCCAATATAGATAGTCAGATATGCCCCCAGTATAAGACAGCCACCCTCCCCAGTATAGATAGCCCGATATGCCCCAGTATAAGGCAGCTGCCCTCCCCAGTATAGATAGTCAGATATGCCCCGATATAAGACAGCCCTCCTACCCAATGTAGATAGCCAGATTTTCCCCCAGTATAAGGCAACTCCCCTCCCCAGGAGAGATAGCCAGATATGCCCGCAGTACTAGGCAACCCCCTTTTCCAGCATAGATAGATAGCCAGATAGGCCCCAGTATTAGGTAGCCCCATTCCACGGTAGAGATAGCCAGATGAGCATCCAGTATTAGGTAGCCCCCCTCCCCAGTATAGATATTCAGATATGACCCCAGTATTAGGTAGCCCCCCTCCCCAGCATAGATAGCCAGATGTGCCCCCAGTATTAGGTAGCCTCCCCCATATGCAAAGTCATGAGAATCCAGTGTGGCAGATCATCTTGGCCGAGCACATTGTTCCACTCCTTACCCCACGCTCCGGAAGCCACTTCTTGTCCCTCTTACCCCTTTATAGCAACAGAATGTGTTGCTGCTCTGTGGCCTGAAAAGTCAAGTTAAGTCTTGTTTCCTATGGTAGTTGGCTTTATATTTCCTTACTAACCCAAGAGCAACCAAACCAAGTAGAGTAAGAACAGCCCACAAGGCTGGGCAAGGTAGTCAAGGACATCCAAAGGAGGTGATCCAAAGGAGCTTTGTAAATAGACACACAGGCAACATGATCTGGGCATTATTTACATTAACATATGTGTCGTGTTTTGATTTGTGCGTTTGGTGGATGTGTGAATAAAACCTTATACACTTCAAATACCTAGCTTCTCATGTGTTCCAGCCTGTAAAATTAACTGTTCTAGAAAGCCGGCTCATTTTTTGAGCACCTCTCCTCGCGGACGTGACAGAGGAGAAGATTGCTTCCCATATATTACATACGTTAATACACACAGAAATTGTTCCTACAGAAATAAGTCAATTTAATTCCCATTTATCTCAGTGCAGTTTCTTCTGTGACCTCATGCATAAATTTGTAATTATCTGCACATTACTCTGTGGACTTGAACGAGAGTACAATACACAACAGGGAACAGGTTATACGGCCGTCCTTCACTGATCTGCGGCACTCAATGGATTATTTTCCATTAGGCAGTCACAGAGAAAGAACCAGAGAAGTTTTACTTTTCAGTAGAACTTCTTTTTAATTAAGTGCCAAACATTTAACTTTTGTTCTTATTCATCACGTGGAAACAATGCAAAACTATAGGTTACAAACGACAGCTCCCTAAATGCCACTTAAAGTAGAGCTAAAGTCAAATAAAGATAGCAGTTCAGTGAGTGCTTATATACAGTATCTCACAAAAGTGATTACACCTCTCACATTTCTGTAAATAGTTTATTATATCTTTTCATGGGGAAACGCTGAAGACACGCCACCTTGATATAATGTAATGTAGTAAGCGTACAGCTTGTATAACACTGTGCATTTGGTATTCTATCAAAAGAATTCACACACCATTAATACAGCAGGAGACGTTGTCAGCGCTTCCAGACAGAGGTTGTACTCGAATTAGCTACCTACAAATATGTGCAGAGCTCCACAATATGAACAAAATTACAGAACTTGCATTCAAAACAGGTAGAGGAAAGGAGGGCGTTAGCTTCAGTATATATGTGCACAAATTATCCCCTACTAGACTTCCCCACGATGATGATAGGCCCTCACGGGGAATACCTACTGCTAGTCTAACTTTAAAAACATAATTTTTTCCTAGTGCTGCTAATCATAAATGGTATACACATTTCTTCAAACAGACATCAAACAAAAGACAACGCTCTAGGCTGCAACTGAAATGAAAGCCAACAGAGGCAGGCAGAGCCCCACAGGGGCTAAATATATGCCCTTGTAACAAACGTTGGAGAGGCAGCCGCGATGAACAGCGCTACCACCGCAGCTGCCTCCAGCTCTCTGTTTAGCAATGTATCCATGCCTCAGGCGTCTAGCACGCCGAGGACGGGTCTGTCAGTTGCACATAGGGTTGCTTTGTCGCGTGCGCGCGTGCACAGACAGGACCTTTATGCTGGGAGGAGGCGTGTCAGATGACCAGCCGGTCAGCTGACGTCAGAGGAGACGGTCGCACAATCCTAGTCTGGGATGTGAGGCAGTGGTGCTCAAATACCCCTTTTTAAAATTCGAGTTTGGTTGAATTCGAATAGTAAATTATTCGAGGTCAGTCGAATATTCGAGTCGAATAATTTTTACTATTCGATTCGACCTCGGACTTCGAGCTCACTATTCGAGTCGGTATTCGAGCTCATTATTCGAGCTGACTATTCGAATTGGCCTTAAATAGCTTCCAACACTTGTTTTGAGGGTGAATGATGCAAGAAACATCTTTTTTTCCAAGTAACAACAGCAAGTGATTATGTGGGGATGTTCCTTTAAAAAAAAAAGGTGAAAAGAGAAGTTGTGTCCAGAATTTTGTTCAGTACTGTATATACTTCTTCTTCTTCTTCTTCTTCTTCTTCTTTATCTTCTATCTTCTTCTTCTTCTATATCTTCTTCTTCTATATCTTCTTCTTCTATATCTTCTATATCTTCTTCTTCTTCTATATTGTCTTCTTCTTCTTCATCTTCTTCATCTTCTTCATCATCATCTTCTTCATCATCATCTTCTTCTTCTTCTTCTTCATCTTCTTCTTCTTCATCTTCTTCATCTTCTTCTTCTTCATCTTCTTCATCTTCTTCTGCATCTTCTTCATCTTCTTCATCTTCTTCTTCTTCATCTTCTTCATCTTCTTCTTCTTCTTCTTCTTCTTCATCATCTTCTTTTTCTTCTCCTTCTTCTTCTTCTTCTTCATCTTCTTCTTCTTCATCTTCTTCATCTTCTTCTTCATTTTCTTCTTCTTCATCTTCTTCTTCTTCTCCTTCTTCTTCTTCATCTTCTTCTTCTTCATCTTCTTCATCTTCTTCTATATCGTCTTCTTCTTCACTTATTTCTCTTTTCAATTTTTTTTTTACAGAAATGCAGCTATTTTTGAGCGTAACAAATAGCTGGTGGCGCACGAATGTTGGAAGCGCCATTGTATGTGCTCCCTGGCAGTGGAAACACACAGACAGCAGGAGGTAAATTCAGCAGCAGGAGGAGGAGGATGAGTGTGTGGCAGCAGGCAGTCAATGAGGCAGGCAGCGTGACATAATAGCCCTGGTACCTAGCGGTGATACCAGGGCTGTAAATAAACACAACAGGAGGTCCCAGACAGCGGTCGTGCAGCCCACATCGTGTCCAATACACAACTGGGACAACACAGTTTTCAACCCGGGCACCTCAGAAAAATTAAACCTTTTTTTTTTTTTAATGGTTTTTTGGTTTTGTTTGTACAACCAATTACACAGATATATAGCTATTGTTTGATGTAATAGCTGGTGGCAGAGTGGCAGCAGAATGTAATTCTGTGTACCCTGGCAGTGGGAAACACAGACCGACAGCAGCAGTAGCAGGAGGAATGGAGGAGTAATGTGAGCAGCTATTGTTTGACGTAATAGCTGGTGGCAGTGTGGCAGCAGAAGGTAATTCTGTGTACCCTGGCAGTGGGAAACACAGACAGACAGCAGCAGCAGGAGGAACGGAGGAGTAGTGTGAGTGTGGCAGCAGGCAGGCAGCGTGACATAATAGCCCTGGTACCTAGCGGTGATACCAGGGCTGTAAATAAACACAACAGGAGGTCCCAGACAGCGGTCGTGCAGCCCACATCGTGTCCAATACACAACTGGGACAACACAGTTTTCAACCCGGGCACCTCAGAAAAATTAAACCTTTTTTTTTTTTTCAATGATTTTTTGGTTTTGTTTGTACAACCAATTACACAGATATATAGCTATTGTTTGACATAATAGCTGGTGGCAGAGTGGCAGCAGAATGTAATTCTGTGTACCCTGGCAGTGGGAAACACAGACCGACAGCAGCAGTAGCAGGAGGAATGGAGGAGTAATGTGAGCAGCTATTGTTTGACGTAATAGCTGGTGGCAGTGTGGCAGCAGAAGGTAATTCTGTGTACCTTGGCAGTGGGAAACACAGACAGACAGCAGCAGCAGGAGGAATGGAGGAGTAGTGTGAGTGTGGCAGCAGGCAGGCAGCGTGACATAATAGCCCTGGTACCTAGCGGTGATAACAGGGCTGTAAATAAACACAACAGGAGGTCCCAGACAGCGGTCGTGCAGCCCACATCGTGTCCAATACACAACTGGGACAACACAGTTTTCAACCCGGGCACCTCAGAAAAATTAAACCTTTTTTTTTTTTAATGGTTTTTTGGTTTTGTTTGTACAACCAATTACACAGATATATAGCTATTGTTTGACGTAATAGCTGGTGGCAGAGTGGCAGCAGAATGTAATTCTGTGTACCCTGGCAGTGGGAAACACAGACCGACAGCAGCAGCAGGAGGAATGGAGGAGTAATGTGAGCAGCTATTGTTTGACGTAATAGCTGGTGGCAGAGTGGCAGCAGAAGGTAATTCTGTGTACCCTGGCAGTGGGAAACACAGACAGACAGCTGCAGCAGGAGGAATGGAGGAGTAGTGTGAGTGTGGCAGCAGGCAGGCAGCGTGACATAATAGCCCTTGTACCTAGCGGTGATACCAGGGCTGTAAATAAACACAACAGGAGGTCCCAGACAGCGGTCGTGCAGCCCACATCGTGTCCAATACACAACTGGGACAACACAGTTTTCAACCCGGGCACCTCAGAAAAATTAAACCTTTTTTTTTTTTTAATGGTTTTTTGGTTTTGTTTGTACAACCAATTACACAGATATATAGCTATTGTTTGACGTAATAGCTGGTGGCAGAGTGGCAGCAGAATGTAATTCTGTGTACCCTGGCAGTGGGAAACACAGACCGACAGCAGCAGCAGCAGGAGGAATGGAGGAGTAATGTGAGCAGCTATTGTTTGACATAATAGCTGGTGGCAGAGTGGCAGCAGAAGGTAATTCTGTGTACCCTGGCAGTGGGAAACACAGACAGACAGCAGCAGCAGGAGGAATGGAGGAGTAGTGTGAGTGTGGCAGCAGGCAGGCAGCGTGACACAATAGCCCTGGTACCTAGCGGTGATAACAGGGCTGTAAATAAACACAACAGGAGGTCCCAGACAGCGGTCGTGCAGCCCACATCGTGTCCAATACACAACTGGGACAACACAGTTTTCAACCCGGGCACCTCAGAAAAATTAAACCTTTTTTTTTTTTTTAATGGTTTTTTGGTTTTGTTTGTACAACCAATTACACAGATATATAGCTATTGTTTGACGTAATAGCTGGTGGCAGAGTGGCAGCAGAATGTAATTCTGTGTACCCTGGCAGTGGGAAACACAGACAGACAGCAGAAGGGCAGTACACAGCAGCCCACTGTAGGTGTAAAATGTGTGGCTGCAGGCGACGTAATAGTCAAACTGAACCAGGCTGGCTTAGTGAACAGGAGCCAGGAGGTGGTAAAGGGTGGTAAGGCACATTAACGATGGTTCTTAGCCAGTTCATGTCCCCCTCTCGCCGACAACAGGGGCCAGGAACTCGCCTTCCACCCACGCCTGGTTCATCTTGAGAAACGTCAGTCTGTCCACAGACTTGTGAGACAGACGTGAGCGTTTCTCGGTGACCACGCCACCAGCTGCACTGAAGCAGCGCTCGGACAGCACGCTGGAAGGGGGGCAGGACAGCACTTCCAGGGCGTACTGCGCCAGCTCGCTCCAGATCTCCAGGCGCTTGACCCAATACTCCATGGGATCAACAGGGGCATCGCTGTCAAGCCCGCTGTAGGGCCCCATGTAGTCAGCCACCATGCGGGTCAGGCGCTGGCTGTGACCGGAGGAGGATGCTGCTGCATCATGCACCTCCTCTCTAGTCACTGCTGCCGGAGCCTCTACAGTCCTGTAGAGCTCGTGGCTGAGAGACAGCAGGTCTGTGGGGCGCTTGCTGCTGGATGCAGGCACCTGCTGCTGCCTCTGTGCTGGCTGCTGGACAGTGGGGGTGGAAGGCTGGGGGAAGGCTTCCTCCAAGCGCTCAACAAGGGCCTGCTGCAAGCTCCTTATTTGTTGCACTGGGTCTCCTCCTGCAGGCGGCAGGAACTGGCTCAACTTCCCCTTGAGGCGTGGGTCCAACATCATGCTGATCCAGATGTCCTCCCTCTGCTTCATCTGGATCACCCTGGGGTCCTTGTGCAGGCACGCCAGCATGTGCGCTGCCATTGGGAAGAGGCGGGCCACGTGTGCTGGCACATCGACGGCAGTGCTGTCCTCCTCATCCTCCTCCTCTGCCGCCTCATCCTCTCTCCACCCCCGCACCAACTCAGCTGCGCTGTGCTGATCCCCCTCATCAGCGGCAAGGTTAGGGACCTCCACCAAGTCCTCCTCCTCCTCCCCCTCAGAGGTGGACTGTGCAGCTGCTTGCCGCTCCTGCTGGTCCAAAGCTGCCGCTCCCTGTTCCAGCAAAGCATCGAGGGCCCTGTTCAGCAGACAAACCAGGGGCACCCACTCGCAGACCATAGCATGGTCCCTGCTCACCATGTTAGTGGCCTGCAGAAAGGGAGCCAGCACTAAGCACACCTGCTGCATGTGCCTCCAGTCATCATCGGGGACGATGGACGGGATGTTGCTGGTCTTGTCCCTTCTCCGAGCGGCGGAAACAGTGGCCAGGGCAAGGTACTGGTTGACAGCGTGCTTCTGTTCAACCAGACGCTCCAACATCGCCAGGGTGGAGTTCCAGCGAGTCGGAACGTCAAGGATCAGCCGATGCCGTGGCAGCTCCAGCCCCTTTTGCACGTCTTCCAGGCTCGCACAGGCTGCAGCCGAGCGCCGGAAGTGACGCACAACGTTCCTTGCCGTTTCCAGCAGTTCGCCCATCCCCTGGTAGGTTGGCAAGAACTTTTGCACCACCAGGTTCAGCACGTGGGCAAGACAGGGGATGTGGGTCAGGTTTCCCCTGTCTATTGCGCAACCAGATTGGCCCCATTGTCGGCCACCACCTCTCCGACTCTGAGGCCTCTGGGGGTCAGCCAAATCCTCTCCTGCTCCTGGAGTTTGGCCAACACATGGGTTGCCATCAGCTTGGTCTTCCCAAGGCTGACCAAGTGCAGCAGCGCTTGGCAGTGGCGGGCCTTCACGCTGCTGCTGAGGCGGGGGGTTTGGCCAGGTGTGCCGGAGGATGGCAGAGGATCGGAGGAACCTGCTGCAGTTCCCCTGACCCTGCGGGGGGGCATCACCCACTGTGTTGCTGCTGCTGTGCCCGCTGCTGCTCTCCCATCCTCACCCCCTTCCACCAAGCTGACCCAGTGGACAGTGAAAGACAGGTAGCGGCCTGTCCCGAAGCGGCTGCTCCAGGAGTCCATGGTGACGTGGACCCTTTCACCAACCGCGTGCTCCAGCCCTCGCTCCACATTGGCCATCACAAAGCGGTGCAGTGCAGGAATGACCTTGCGGGCGAAGAAGTGTCTGCTGGGGAGCTGCCAGTCTGGGGCTGCACAAGCAAGCAGCGCACGCATGTCGCTCCCCTCCTGCACAAGTGTGTACGGCAGGAGTTGGGAGCACATGGCCCGTGCCAGCAAGCCGTTCAGCTGCCGCACGCGACGGCTGCTGGGAGGCAGAGCCCTAACCACCCCCTGGAAGGACTCGCTCAAAAGGCTCTGGCGTGGCCTTTTGCTGGCACGGGAATCAGCAGACACAGCAGAGGAGGCCACTGAGGACTGGCTGCCAGAACAGGCCTCAGTGTCGGCGGCAGGAGTTGCAGAGGGGGGAGGAGCAGTGCGTTTCCGCACTCCTGCTGGTGCTGCTGGAGGAGCAGGAGGGCGGGTGGCTGCTGTTGCTGCTGCTGCTGCTGCTGAAGGCTGTGCAGTGATGGGTGTGGTGCCACTGCCAGCACCAGATGCCTTCAGCCTCTGGAACTCCTCATGCTGGTGGAAATGTTTCGCAGCAAGGTGGTTGATGAGCGAGCTGGTGCTGAACTTTAAGGGGTCTGCACCTCTGCTCAACTTCCACTGACAGTGGTTGCAAGTGGTGTACTTGCTGTACACTGTGGGCATGGTGAAAAAACGCCAGATTGGTGACAAAAACGACCCCCTACGGCATGGAACCGCTGCTGCCTGTCTCCCTGTGGTGGTTGGGGGGGGGGGGGGGGGGGGCTTGGGTGCGGCTGGTGGTGGTACTGGCAGATGCTGCTGCTGCTGCTGCTGAGCCTGAGACACCAGCAGGCTGTGGGACCTGCCTACTGCTGCCAATGCTTGCAATGATGCGCCTCCTTGCAAGGCCCACAAGCGCATCCTCCTCCTCCTCCTCAGAGCTGCTGAGGACGACATCCCCTGGAGGTGGTGGCACCCAGTCTCTGTCTGTCACCGTGTCATCATCAGCCTCCCCCTCCTGAAACATGTCCTGCTGGGATGATGACTCCCCAAACTCCTCTCCTGATGCATGGATGGGCTGCTTGACTGTCGCCACAGTCTTGCTGTCCAATCCCTCATCCCCCAAAGTGCCCATCAGCATCTCCTCCTCCAAATCGCCAACAACAGCAGACAATTGACGCATCATGCCTGGGGTCAAAAGAGTGCTGAGTGACAGGTCGGCGACTGACGGTGAACTGGCCTCCTCCCCAGGCCCTGCTGGGCGGCTGCTGCGAACAGGGGTAGTGGTGGTGGTGGTGAGGGTGGAGGCCTCGGATGCAGAGCTGATGGCGGGCTGCTCATCCTCCGTCATCAGTTGCACCACAGTGTCTGCATCCTTTTCCTCAATGGGACGTTTCCGACCCGGCTGGAGGAAAATCGGAGCAGGTGCTACACGCTGCTGCTGCTGCTGTGTCTCTGCAGCGTGAGTTGCAGATGCTCCTGCTGGGCGGTGCCCAAGGCGTCCATGGCCAGTGGCTATGGGAGGAATGTTAGCCACTGACGCTGCTGCTGCGGAACTGTGCATGGTGGCGCGGCCGCGCCCGCGGCTTGCCACAATGCTGCTCCCTCTCCTCCTGATTCCCTTGCTGCCCTTCCCCTTGCCCAAACCGCGCTGGCTGCCACTTCCAGACATCTTCGATGTTTTGGGCGTAAACACAAAAGTTTTTGAAAAGGGCGGGTGAAAAGTGGGGTACTTTAATGGAGTGGGTTGGTGGGTGAGGTGACTGAGTGAGTGTCCCGACTCCCTAGTGCAGTAAGTAAGTAGTAACAGTCAGGAAGTACAACTAGCAGTTACAATAATCAGTAGTAATCACAAGGAAATAGAGTGTGTGTACACTACAGACAGTGAGTGCACGCACGCGCAAACACGCGCAGGAGCTGGCCTATGAACAGAGAGTGAGTGAGTGTCCCTAGTACAGTAAGTAAGTAGTAACAGTCAGGAAGTACAACTAGAAGTTACAATAATCAGTAGTAATCACAAGGAAATAGAGTGTGTGTACACTACAGACAGTGAGTGCACGCACGCGCACACACGTGCAGGAGCTAGCCTATGAACAGTGACTGAGTGAGTGTCCCTACTACAGTAAGTAAGTAGTAACTGTCAGGAAGTAGAATTTACAATAATCAATCAGTAATCAGAAGGAAATAGAGTGTGTGTACAGTACACAGACAGTGAGTGCACACACACACGCAGGAGCTAGTAGCCTATGAACAGTGACAGTGAGTGTCCTAGTACAGTTACAGTATATAACTATTCAGAAGGAAATAGAGTGTGTGTACAGTACACAGACAGTGAGTGCACGCACACGCAGGAGCTAGCCTATGAACAGTGACAGTCAGTGAGTGTCCTAGTACAGTTACAGTATATAACTATTCAGAAGGAAATAGAGTGTGTGTACAGTACACAGACAGTGAGTGAGTGCACGCACACGCAGGAGCTAGCCTATGAACAGTGACAGTCAGTGAGTGTCCTAGTACAGTTACAGTATATAACTATTCAGAAGGAAATAGAGTGTGTGTACAGTACACAGACAGTGAGTGCACGCACACGCAGGAGCTAGCCTATGAACAGTGACAGTCAGTGAGTGTCCTAGTACAGTTACAGTATATAACTATTCAGAAGGAAATAGAGTGTGTGTACAGTACACAGACAGTGAGTGAGTGCACGCACACGCAGGAGCTAGCCTATGAACAGTGACAGTCAGTGAGTGTCCTAGTACAGTTACAGTATATAACTATTCAGAAGGAAATAGAGTGTGTGTACAGTACACAGACAGTGAGTGCACACACACACGCAGGAGCTAGTAGCCTATGAACAGTGACAGTCAGTGAGTGTCCTAGTACAGTTACAGTATATAACTATTCAGAAGGAAATAGAGTGTGTGTACAGTACACAGACAGTGAGTGCACACACACACGCAGGAGCTAGTAGCCTATGAACAGTGACAGTGAGTGTCCTAGTACAGTTACAGTATATAACTATTCAGAAGGAAATAGAGTGTGTGTACACAGACAGTGAGTGCAAGCACACGCAGGAGCTGGCCTATGAACAGTGACAGTCAGTGAGTGTCCTAGTACAGTTACAGTATATAACTATTCAGAAGGAAATAGAGTGTGTGTACAGTACACAGACAGTGAGTGCACACACACACGCAGGAGCTAGTAGCCTATGAACAGTGACAGTGAGTGTCCTAGTACAGTTACAGTATATAACTATTCAGAAGGAAATAGAGTGTGTGTACACAGACAGTGAGTGCAAGCACACGCAGGAGCTAGCCTATGAACAGTGACAGTCAGTGAGTGTCCTAGTACAGTTACAGTATATAACTATTCAGAAGGAAATAGAGTGTGTGTACAGTACACAGACAGTGAGTGCACACACACACGCAGGAGGTAGTAGCCTATGAACAGTGACAGTGAGTGTCCTAGTACAGTTACAGTATATAACTATTCAGAAGGAAATAGAGTGTGTGTACACAGACAGTGAGTGCAAGCACACGCAGGAGCTAGCCTATGAACAGTGACAGTCAGTGAGTGTCCTAGTACAGTTACAGTATATAACTACAATACAAAATACAATCACTAAGTAGTAAAGGACAGCAGAAATACTGTCTAATACTATCTAATACTGTCTAATACTGTCTAAATACTAATGAGAAATAAACTAACAGAGGACAGGAGGACAGCTGCCCACACAGGCAAGGCCCTGAGGCCTAAAGCTGTAAGCCTGCAGCAGCTGTCTGAGTCTCTCTCTATGTAACACAAAAGCTACTAACTAAAATACAATGCCTATCTAACTAACAACAATATAGGTGTGTATAGGAGGTGTATGTGAGCAAAAACGCTAGGTAAATGACCACAATAGGGCTCTTGCTAAGCCAAAGCACAAAGGAGCAACTCTCTCTCTATGCAAGTCTCAGGCAAGGACGGAGAAACGGAACATGGCGGCCGCTATTTATAGGGTAGGGGCTGGCCAGGGTCCCCCTCTGTGATTGGCTGCCGTCAGAGGGCCTGGGAGCCCTCTGATTGGCTCTAAGGACATCAATCTGGGCTATGACGCTATTCGAGCTCGGTATTCGAGCTCGAATAGCGCCGTTTGCTCGAATAGCTCGAATAGTGAATGGGCTATTCGCGTTTACTCGAATAGCCCATTCGAATAGCTGCAGCTATTCGGAGCTCGAATACCGAGCTCGAATAGCTGGAAAAGAGCTCGAATATTCGAGCTACTCGAATATTCGAGCTCTGCTGAGCACCACTGGTGTGAGGTCTCGACACCCAGGAATTAGTCTAGAGAATAACACAGTAATAGCACAGTGTTCCTAAGCTTGAGTGTGTGGTCCTTGGTCACAACACCCTGGAACTGGTCTAAATGATAACACAGCAATGACACAGTATCCCTAAGCTTGGGTGTGAGGTCCGTGGTCACAACACCCTGGAACTGGTCTAAAGTATAACACAGCAATGACACAGTATCCCTAAGCTTGGGTGTGAGGTCCGTGGTCACAACACCCTGGAACTGGTCTAAAGTATAACACCGCAATGACACAGTATCCCTAAGCTTGGGTGTGAGGTCCATGGTCACAACACCCTGGAACTGGTCTAAAGTATAACACAGCAATGACACAGTATCCCTCAGCTTAGGTGTGAGGTCCGTGGTCACAACACCCTGGAACTGGTCTAAAGTATAACACAGCAATGACACAGTATCCCTAAGCTTGGGTGTGAGGTCCGTGGTCACAACACCCTGGAACTGGTCTAACATATAACACAAACGTAATCTGGCTAAGTGTGAATTCCCAGGTCCTCTTGGTTCTAACACACTGTGGGATCTGACTGGTCTGAGTGCTCACACGTTAGTATTCGCAACGGCAGACAACCAGCAACTGACAAGCAAGATCTATATATACTTGCAGTGCTGTGCAGCCCCGCCCGAGCCACTCAGCCAATCCAGAGTCCAGCTGGGATCAGCTGATCGGCCTGATCAGCTGATTCCCCTTCTGCTGGTATAAATGTCCTGTCGCCTGGCGCGCGCATGCGTAGCTATCCATCTGTGTGCACTAGAAGGTCCAGCCAAGCCAGACGTGTGTCGCTGCACGGAAACCGCCAGTCTGAATGCGGAGATAGCCGCCCCGTCACTAGACCACGCGACGGCATCTCTGCTGTTCATTACACAATGTGGCCAAGACCATCCAGTGGTTTAATAGGACAGGTTCAATGTCCAATTCAGAAGCTATCTTTTGCAAATAGCGGTATGAGTGCTGGCAGTATCAAAGGTGGGAGAAGGGGTGGAGGTGTGTGGGGGGGGGGGGGGGCTTAAGCCCTTCAGTGCCTTGTCCATAAGTAGCACACTTTATCTGTCTTACCTGATGATTACTCTCTCATTATTGGTCTTTCTCTAAAACTATCTCTTCTTTTATGTCTAAAGGTGCCAACACCTGTGATATATGCCGCCCATCAGGGATCGGGACCAGCTAGTACAGACACGTGTCAGCTGTGTACCTGGCAACGCCTTTCTTTTGCTATGCAAAGAGGTGGGGGGACGATGGAGTGGCACATGCATGATGTCATACGGTGGGCGGAGGATAAGCGTCATCAAAATAGTTGGCCACATTTCAGGTGTGTAGGTCTCTCTTAGGCCCTTTTCCAGTGGCGTAGCTACAAACCTCTGGGCCCCGATGCGGAATCTGGATGTGGGCCCCCCCCCCACGGCAACAACAGCCCCCCTCCCCCGGCAACACACGACGCACACACATATCCGAATCCCTATAGCCAGCTATAGGTCCCCCCAGTATAGGTAGCCAGGCATAGGTACGCCAGTATAGTTGCCCCCGGTATAGGTTAGCCAGGTAGGTGCCTCCAGCATAGGTAGCCAGTATAGTTGCCCCCAGTATAGGTTAGATAGGCAGGCGCCGCCAGTACAGGTTAGCTAGGTGGGTGCCTCTAATATAGGTAGCCAGAATAGTTGCCCCCAGCATAGGTTAGATAGGTAGGTGCCCCCAGTATAGGTTAGTTAGGTAGGTGCCTCCAATATAGGTAGCCAGTATAGTTGCCACCTGTATAGGCTAGCTAGGTGCCCCGAATACAGGTTAGACAATTAAGTGCCCCCAGGTTAGATAGGTAGGTGCCCCCCAGTATAGGTTAGATTAGGTAGCTGCCCCCCAGTATAGGTTAGATGAGGTAGGTGCCCCCCAGGATAGGTTAGGTAGCTGCCCCCCAGGATAGATTAGGTAGCTTTCCCCCAGGATAGGTTAGGTAGGTAGCTGGCCCCCCAGGATAGGTTAGGTAGGTAGCTGGCCCCCCCAGGATAGGTTAGGTAGGTAGCTGGCCCCCCAGGGTAGGTTAAGTAGGTAGCTGCCCCCCCAGGATAGGTTAGGTAGCTGCCCCCCAGGATAGGTTAGGTAGCTGCCCCCCCAGGATAGCTTAGGTAGGTAGCTGCCCCCCAGGATAGATTAGGTAGGTAGCTGGCCCCCCAGGATGGGTTAGGTAGGTAGCTGGCCCCCCAGGATAGGTTAGGTAGGTAGCTGGCCCCCCAGGATAGGTTAGGTAGGTAGCTGGCCCCCCAGGATAGGTTAGGTAGGTAGCTGGCCCCCCAGGATAGGTTAGGTAGGTAGCTGGCCCCCAGGATAGGTTAGAGTAGGTAGCTGCCCCCCCGGATAGGTTAGGTAGGTAGCTGCCCCCCCGGATAGGTTAGGTAGGTAGCTGGCCCCCCAGGATAGGTTAGGTAGGTAGCTGGCCCCCCAGGATAGGTTAGGTAGGTAGCTGGCCCCCAAGGATAGGTTAGGTAGGTAGCTGGCCCCCCAGGATAGGTTAGGTAGGTAGCTGGCCCCCCAGGATAGGTTAGGTAGGTAGCTGGCCCCCCAGGATAGGTTAGGTAGGTAGCTGGCCCCCCAGGATAGGTTAGGTAGGTAGCTGGCCCCCAGGATAGGTTAGAGTAGGTAGCTGCCCCCCCAGATAGGTTAGAGTAGGTAGCTGCCCCCCAGGATAGGTTAGGTAGGTAGCTGGCCCCCCAGGATAGGTTAGGTAGGTAGCTGGCCCCCCAGGATAGGTTAGGTAGGTAGCTGGCCCCCCAGGATAGGTTAGGTAGGTAGCTGGCCCCCCAGGATAGGTTAGGTAGGTAGCTGGCCCCCCAGGATAGGTTAGGTAGGTAGCTGGCCCCCCAGGATAGGTTAGAGTAGGTAGCTGCCCACCCGGATAGGCACGGAAGCGCTGTAGGCGGAACTCACCTCCGTCCCTGCGCCGCTGGTCTCCTCCCGCTCTGTATAGATGTTGTTACACACTGCTTCCTGTTTAGCCGGAAGCAGTGTGTAACAGCAGATCTATGCAGAGCGGGAGGAGACCAGCGGCGCTTGGAACGCAGGCAGGTGAGTTCTGCCTACAGCGCTTCCGTGCGCTGCGCACTCTGCATCTGAGGGGGAGGGGGGGGCCCGGGGAGAGGTCGGACTGCCCTCCCCACGGCTGCAGCTCCCCCCTCCCAATAACGCACGCACGCAGGGATCCCATCTCCGAGTCCAAACGGACATGGGCCCCCCGGGCCCCTCCCCCGCCTCTTCAGGAGCCGGGCCCGGTCGCCGAGGCGACCGTTGCGACCACAGGCCCTACGCCCCTGCCCTTTTCATATTACCAAACGCAGATGGCCGTGCGATCGAAACGTAACGCTTATGAATGCACACCATCTGCGTTTGTATGCGTTGCGTGGCAGATACCCATTCACTGTAGTGAATGGGTCAGCCGCTCATTTCGTGAAAAAATGCGTGCAGCATGTGTTCGCGGACTGCACTGGTCTGGAACGCATGCAGTGTGAACATTATTATTATTATTATTTAGTATTTATATAGCGCCGACATATTACACAGCGCTGTACAGTATATATATATATATTGTCTGAACATCAGACAGTTCAGTCTATGCACTTCTGATGTCATGCGTGTCTGCCTCCTGCACGTGTTGCCGAAATCTGGACGGCAACACGTGCAATGTTAACGGGGCCTTAGGAAAGTATTTCCTTATTTACATGAGCTACGGCTCCTTTAATTACTTCAGCCCTCAGTCGTGTTTCACTTTATGCATCCAAGCAATTTTCAGCTCCCATTCATTCGCCTATAACTTTATCACTACTTATCACAATGAACTGATCTATATCTTGTTTTTTTCCGTCACTAACTAAGCTTTCTTTGGGTGGTACATTTTGCTAAGAGCTACTTTATTGTAAATGCATTTTAACAGTAAGAATAAGAAAAAAACTGAAAAAATTCATTATTTTTAAATTTTCGGCCATTATAGTTTTAAAATAATACATGCCTCCATAATAAAAACCCACATATTGTATTTGCCTAATAGTCCCGGGTATTACACCGTTTAAATTATGTCCCTATCATTATGTATGGCGACAATATTTTATTTGGAAATAAAAGTGCATTTTTTCCGTTTTACATCCATCATTATTTACAAGCTTATAATTAAAAAAAATAGAAATATTTAATTTTTACATGGACATTTAAAAAGTTTAGACCCTTAGGTAAATATTTACGTTTTTTTTTTTTATTGTAATCGTTTTTTTTTTTTTTTTTTAATTAAACATTTTATTTGGGTACTTTTGGGAGGATGGGGTGTAAATAGTAATTTGTTAATGTAAATATGTGTTTATTTCTTTTAAATGTAGATGTAGTTTTACTATTTGGCCACAAAATGGCAACAATGAGTTTGTTTACATTACGTAAAAATTTACGCTTAGAGGGACGTAGGAGGCAGAAAGAGCGAGGCTTTCTGTAACGAACCGCGAGCCGGGAGCGCACATGCACGGGTGCAATCGGCTGTGGGAGCGCGCGGGAACGCACATGCGGCCTTTTGGATGTATAACATCCTCTGCATATACGCTAGTACACACGCTGCTTCCTGCTAAACAGGAAGTATAGTGTGTATAAGCATCTATGCAGAGGAGAAGACCAGCAGCAAGTGAGCGGCGATTGGAACCAGAAAGGTGAGTTACTGACTATTTACAGCGCTTCCCTGCGCTAACTCTGCAGTCGGAAGAGGGAGCATGGAAGGCGGCCCAGGGAGAGGAAGGGAGGGAGAGGTCAGGCTGCCCTCCCCGCGGCTGACTCCCCCCTCCATTATGGGGGGGCACCTACCTACCTAACCTATACTTGGGGGCAGCTACCTATCTAACCTATACTGGGGGCAGCTACCAATCTAACCTATACTGGGGGGCAGCTACCTATCTAACCTATACTGGGGGGCATCTACCTATTTAACCTATACTGGGGGGCAGCTACCAATGTAACCTATACTGGGGGCCAGCTACATATCTAACCTATACTGGGGGGCAGCTACCAATCTAACCTATACTGGGGGCCAGCTACATATCTAACCTATACTGGAGGCCAGCTACCTATCTAACCTATACTGGTGGGCAGCTACCTATGTAATCTATACTGGGGGCACCTACCTATCTTACCTGTACTGGGGGAACCTACCTACCTAGCTAGCCTATACTGGTGGCAACTATACTGGCTACCTATATTGGAGGCACCTACCTAACCTATACTGGGGGCACCTACCTATCTAACCTATGCTGGGGGCAACTATTCTGGCTACCTACATTAGCCCACTGCCTTACTGTTACACAGTTACATTACAGATGTCATGGCCACACCCATTACTTGCTGCGGCGCGCTTCGTTTTTTTTTGGGGGGGGGGGGGGGGGGGTTGGTAAATTATCTGCACCGGATGTCAAATACCCTAGCTACGCCACTGCTTCTCGGCAGGTTGAGAACCACCTACATGATTAAAACAGACACATTTTCAACATTGATAAACAACAGAAAAATAATTAAATGGCTGCTGGGAAATAATGAAGTCAATTTTTTTTGTAATCAAAAGATTACTCTTTTTTGCCAGTCGTAAGTAGCACTAAACAGTAAGGAAGGCTGTATGAGGTTCATGCACTGTTTGGCAGTCATCTTATAAAGTTTTTTGTGCGATAAATGAATCACTGTTATTTGTAAACACAGAATTGCTGTGGTGGGACAGCAGGATCCATCCAATCATTAATCTCCGGGACCCCTTGCGATTATGTTCTGTTGCAGAGATGGACTTGTTTTTATTCATATGGCGTGAAGTAAATTAATTTATTGATCACAGCTTTGAGCAGCAGTCATTATTGCTGGGACAAAATATTAATGGTCGGGTTATTACAATATAGAGCGGAAGCGGAGGGAGCAGCTTGCTTCGTGTTTATACAACAGCGGCGAACTTTCCGCAGCAGAATAATTAATTGCTTTTAATCTGGTGAGAACAATGATGCCAAAGTACACAAAGCCGTAACAGATGAGGTGGAGATGAAAATCTATGGAAATGTTTAATGTCCTTCTCAAAACAGGGTCAATTTTTTCTGCAAGGAAATTATTAAAAAGTAAATAAATAAAAAATACATGTCTTCCTGTTGGAGATGGCAGAATGTGTTAGATCAAGGCTACAGTATATTAAAAAAATACACACAGGAAAGTAACATTTGTTTTGAACAATGTTTCCTAGTCAAGGACAAATATAATACATTCTGCTGAACTTTTTAAGGATAAACTTTACTTACATACAGTTATTCTTTTGTCCTTCTGCCCCAGGGTTTTCCTTAAAGGATACCGTGAAGTGACATGTGACATGGTGAGATAGACATGTGTATGTACAGTGCCAAGCACACAAATAACTATGCTGTGTTCCTTTTTTCTTTCTCTGCCTGAAAGAGTTAAATATCAGGTATGTAAGTGGCTGACTCAGTCCTGACTCAGACAGGAAGTGACTACAGTGTGACCCTCACTGATAAGAAATTTTCCTTTTTATCTCTTTCTTGCTCTCAGAAGCCAGTTTCTGCTAGGAAAATGTTTTATAGTTGGAATTTCTTACAGTGACAGTGAGGCTTCAGAACGAGAAGTGGACCGGGCAGAGCACCGGTGGCTTGCTGAGAAAGAAACGGAAAGAGAGGAGAGAGAAGCCGCACGCAGACATGACCTTGAAATGGCCACAATGCAAGCGCAAGGCCAAAATCCCTCGCCAAGTGCTCTGGAGTCCCAGCCCACAGCAGGCCCGTTTGGGACTCCCAAGTTTAAGTTCCCTGAAATGGAGAAGGGAACTGACCCGGACACTTACTTGCAATCCTTTGAAAAAACTTGTCGTTAGCATCATCTGCCCCATAAGCAGTGGGCGAGATTTCTGACACCCAACTTGCGGGACAAAGTGCTTGAGGCGTTTGAGGACTTACCCGCTGAAAAGGACAAAGACTATAATGCAATAAAAGCTGCAATTATCATTAAGTACCAGCTGACCCCAGAGGTATATCGCAAAAAGTTTAGGGCCCTGCAGAAAGGCCCCACAGACACTTATGCAGACATGGCCTGCTCACTGTGTTCAGGCAGTGGTCACGAGGCCTCAACAAAGACTCTCACCAAGGTCTGGAGGACCTCATCGTACAGGACCAGTTACTGCACTGTTGTCCACCAGAGGTCTGGCAGTTTGTCTTGGAGCAGAAGCCTGGATCCACCAAAGCTGCCGCAGACCTCGCAGACACTTTTGTGGCCACCCGTGTACCGGACAGCCGCAAACCTCCATCCCAGAGCTGGAAAGGGGGGAGACCTATGCAACCTAGGCCAGAAGCTGCACCTGCTACTCATTCGCCTGATGCAACATATGTTCCAAAGTGTTACCACTGTGGACAGCGAGGACATCTCAAGTCTGCCTGCCCCGAGGTGAGGATGCAGTCTCCAGAGCCTAGCCCAGAAGCGGCTAGCCCATCTTCTACTGCACATGCCTACCTTGTCATTGGAGAAGCAAATCCTCGACTTTCTGGAAATCATCAAGTCGGGGAAGTAAACGACCAGATCGCTGTTGTTTTCCGCGACACAGGCGCAGAGCTTACATTGGTTCGCTCTCATCTCTCCGAACGTGGATCAAAGAATTCCTGACAAACAGAACGCAACATGTGAAGCTCGGCAACCACCACTCCAGCGTTCGAACCACCAATACAGGGGCTCCACAAGGCTGTGTTCTGTCACCTCTACTGTTCTCCGTCTACACCAATAACTGCATCTCATCTGCTGAGCTCTGGCCACTCGCGCTCCCTGTCACCTGTCTGTGGCTGTGACTGCAGCCAGTCGCACAGAGGACAAAGAAGCAGCGCATGCTCTGGCCACTCGCGCTCCCTGTCACCTGTATGTGGCTCTGACTGCAGCCAGTCGCACAGAGGACAAAGAAGCAGCGCATGCTCTGGCCACTCGCGCTCCCTGCCACCTGTCTGTGGCTGTGACTACAGCCAGTCACACAGAGGACAAAGAAGCAGCGCATGCTCTGGCCACTCACGCTCCCTGTCACCTGTCTGTGGCTGTGACTGCAGCCAGTCGCACAGAGGACAAAGAAGCAGCGCATGCTCTGGCCACTCGCTCTCCCTGTCACCTGTCTGTGGCTCTGACTGCAGCCAGTCGCACAGAGGACAAAGAAGCAGCGCATGCTCTGGCCACTCGCTCTCCCTGTCACCTGTTTGTGGCTCTGACTGCAGCCAGTCGCACAGAGGACAAAGAAGCAGCGCATGCTCTGACCACTCGCGCTCCCTGTCACCTGTATGTGGCTCTGACTGCAGCCAGTTGCACTGAGGACAAAGAAGCAGCGCATGCTCTGGCCACTCGCGCTCCCTGCCACCTGTCTGTGGCTCTGACTGCAGCCAGTCGCACAGAGGACCAAGAAGCAGCGCATGCTCTGGCCACTCACGCTCCCTGTCACCTGTATGTGGCTCTGACTGCAGCCAGTCGCACAGAGGACAAAGAAGCAGCGCATGCTCTGGCCACTTGCTCTCCCTGTAATTTTCTGCTCCTGCCCAGATGTGCACAGCAACCAAGGCCGGTACAGTGTTATGCATTCTTGACGAGTACCGATCATACATCAGCGTAATTTCTCAAGTATGCATTCCCAGAACACTATCGGGTGCTGTGCACATTCGAGCAGGAGCGCAAATTTCCATCGTGAGAGGACAGAGCATCCACTGATTCTTTGTTCAATGAGGGGCACAGCAGCACAACTCAAATGAGCCCATTCAAACCAGTGATCGCTAGTCAGAATGTTGGACAGAATGTTTTTTGGTGGTGGTGGTGGTGGCGGGGGGGGGGGGGGGGGGGGGTGGGGCGCTTGGTGACAGCAGGCCTAGGGCACTGGTAAGTACAAATCCGGCCCTGCTGCTGACTCTGTGCGAGTCATCAAATTTGCAGACGACACCACCATCATCGGCCTAATTGGAAGCAACGGGGAGCAGGAGTACCGCAGCGAAGTCGAGAGAATATGTGACTGGTGCAAAGACAACAACCTAGTCCTCAACGCAGCAAAGACTGTTGAACTAGTCGTTGATTTCAGGAGGAACCCCCCAGCCCCTCCCTCCAGTCCTCATTGGAGGCACGGAAGTCTCTACGCTGACATCTGTTCGGTTCCTTGGCACGACTCTCTCAAACAACCAGAAATGGGGGCAAAACACCACCAGAATTCAGAAGAAATCCCAGCAGAGGCTGTTCTTCCTGCGCCAACTGAAAAGATTTGGCATGCCCAGGGAGCTGCTGACCAGCTTCTATACCACCACCATAGAATCCATCCTCTGCTCCTCAGTCATTGTCTGGTACGCTGGTGCATCAGCCAGCGACAAACGCAAACTACAGAGAGTCATAATGGACGCGGAGAAGATTGGATTTTCTCTTCCACCTCTTGGCTTGGCTGAGTTGCCGACCTTTAAGCCGGACACATTCAGCTGCACTTGTGCAGTATGTCCAATCCACCTTCCTTGTGATTGCACCCCCCTGGCCGTTGCATTCCCCACATGCATGCTCTCATCCACAACGCAATACTACTTCCTGTAACTAGCCCATGTAGGCAAGGCTTCACCCTACCTATAAAGTGGAAGGTAGCAGACACTGTAATTGATGCCAAGACATTGAAGCAATGTGCAGTATAAACTCTGATCTTTTATGATAGGCCAGACTTTCTATAAAAACACCACTGCAATGTGTTATCCTCCGCTCTGCTCACCAGTGATTGGCTTCTGTGGACCACATGATCTGTAAAAAATACCGATAGTAGGTGGGACTTCTATACAACACTCAAGCCCTGTTCACAGTGGTCAGTTGCGTTGCACCATAATTCTGCATGTCAGCTCACTGCCCATACAATTCTATGGGCCTGTTCACAGTAAAGGATTGTGTTATTCTAACTCGCTACATGCAGGCTTTGTATTAAAGTCTATGTCCAGTCTCCATTGCAGTTCTCACTCATTATGACGTGTGAGTTTTGCAACTGACCACTGTGAACCTAACCTCAGGCTATTAACTATCTACTAGTACATTCAGTGGCGTAGCTAAGGAGCTGTGGGCCCCGATGCAAGTTTGACATTGGGGCCCCCCAAGCACTCTATACATAACAATTGATACGATGCACCGAAACCTGCCAATGGCAACTACAGTGTCAGAGGTGCAAGAAGGGAATGGGAAGCAGTTTGTTAATGATTACCACTATTCAAAGCATCTATAGAAGTGATTATTATGAGCACAGGACCAATAGAGAGCTAATACTGTAGTTGAGGGAGGGCCTCTTGGGGCCCCTCTGGCCCAAGGGCTCCGATGCGGTCGCAACCTCTGCACCCCCCCTATTGCTACGCCCCTGAGTACATTTTAGATTGTAAGCTCACAAGGGCAGGGCTCTCAGCCTGTTGTGTCTTGGCGTTTGCTCCACAGTTTGTTCATCGTGTTACATTTGCCACTTCAATGAATATGTCTACCAATTCAGTATGATGTACCAGTGTCTATGCTTTGTGTATACCATTGTCTCTGTATGTCTATCTACCACATGTTTAATTCTTACTCTGCACAACGCCAGGGAATATGTTGGCACCTAATAAATAAATAAATACATGAAAAATAATACATAATTTTATGTTGCAGTGATATTCAATGGTACAGATATGATGTGGCATTACAGGTGTGGCTATCACATCATTTTTAACTGCACAAGCAGCAAGTTTTGGATGCAGACTGACAGAACACATTCTTAACCATCTACTGGAATAGGTCCCTAGGAGTTAATTAAGTCATAATGTTTACAGCTGAAATAGATTAAAGGGCGCTGCAATGGTTTGAAAACTGCTTACTAATTATGGTTGCCTTAACAGCAAGGGGCTTTATTGCTCCCACCTACTTGTCCAGGGGTCGGGAGAGAAATCCCATCACTAAGACACAACTCTAGTCTAAATGTTTTGAATTAAAGTAACACTAAAGTGGAAAAAACAACAACTTATGATATAATGAATTGTATGTGTAGTACAGATACAGTAGTTAATAGAACATTAGAAGCAAAGAAAAGAGTCTCATCTTTTAATTGTTAGTTATATAGCCTTTTTTCCATAGCACTGCATCATTTTGTCATATTTGAAGTTTAAAAACTACATTCTGCACTTTAAACTATGAAACGGAGCAGAGCTAATGACCCTCTGAACTTCCCTGCAGTAATATCTTATCTGAAGTTGTCTTTCACTGTTTCTTTGATTCATAAGTGGTTCAGAAACTAACACTGCTCTCTGACTTAAGGTGGCCACACACGATACAATAAAATGATCCGATTTTACAGTAATTCGATAAAAACGATCGTATCTCTCGAAAAAATCGACTGAAAAATCCGATCGGATTTCCCGATTTTTTCTATTCGATCCGGAATGCCAGATATTTCTCTTCAATTTCTACTAAAGATTGTATGCTGTGTGTTGGATTGCTAATTTATTAATATACACACCCTAGCAATTTTCTCAGAGTTTCCAATCATTTTCATCATAATTGAGGAAAAAATTGAACATAGGTGTGTGGTACATTGGTCCGATTTTTGAAATGGTACAATCAGTCAGAAAAATTGATTGCAATTCTTAAATTGAACAGATATTTAAAAAATTGTATGGTGTGTGGCCACCTTAAAGGTGGCCGCACACCATACAATTTTTTAAATATCTGTTCAATTTAAGAATTGCAATACATTTTTCTGACTGATTGTAACATTTCAAAAATATGACCAATGTACCACACACCTATGGTCAATCTTTCCCCAATTATGATAAAAATGATTGGAAACTCTGACAAAATTGCTAGGGTGTGTATATTAATAAATTGACAATCCAACACACACCATGCAATCTTTAGAAAGATTGAAGAAAAATATCTGGCATTCCGGATCGATAAAAATCAAAGAAAACGGGAAATCCGATCGGATTTTTCAATCGAATGAAAAAAAATAAGCTTTCGATTTTTCCCTGGAGATCCGATCGTTTTTATTGAATTGCTGTAAAATCGGATCATTTTATTGTATCGTGTGTGGCCATCTTAACCACTTAAGCCCGAAGGGTTGAAATTTTTTTACATCCGAGCAACTTTCACCCCCCATTCATTTGCCAATAACTTTATCACTACTCATCACAATTAATTGATCTATATATTGTTTTTTCCGCCACCAATTAGGCTTTCTGTGGGTGGTATATTTTGCTAAGAGCCACTTTACTGTAAATGCATTTTAACAGGAAGAATAAGAAAAAAATGGAAAAAATTCATTATTTCTCAGTTTTCAGCCATTATAGTTTTAAAATAATACATGCCTCCATAATTAAAACTCACGTATTGTATTTGCCCATATGCCCCGGGTATTTCACCGTTAAAATTATGTCCCTATCACAATGTATGGCGACAATATTTTATTTGGAAATAAAGGTGCATTTTTTCCGTTTTGCGTCCATCACTGTTTAGAAGCCCATAATTTATTTAATCATATTGATATACTCCTTTGACATGAATATTTAAAAAGTTCAGACCCTTAGGTAACTATTTATGTTTTTTTTTTTTATTATTGTAATTTTTTTTTTAATTTAAACTTGTATGTGGGTATTTTTTGGTGTGGGAGGTAAACAGGTTTTTTTTTTTAATATATTTATAGGTTTATTCTTAAAACTTTTTATTTTTAGGTGTAATTTGCTATTTGGCCACAAGATGGGCAGAATCAAAAAGTCCTGGGAGCGATCGATCTCGCTCCCAGGCAGAAGAAAGGAGACCAGAGCTCAGAAAAGCCGCAGCGTCTGAAGAGACGCTGTCGGCTTTTCTCCAGGGGGGTCCGATCAGCGAAAGGGATTTATAATCCCTTTCACTGATCGGTGGGCTAGCGGCCAGCAGCGGGGGCGCGCACGGGGGGGGGGGGCGCGGGCGTGCGCGCGACCTGCGGGAGTGTGCGCAGCCCAACTGGACGAGAAATCTCGTCCAGTTGGGCTTAAGTGGTTAAAATAGTCGAGCGCTCAGAGAAGCTCTTTTGCATAGTCTAGATAGCAAGTGAAGTTTCTTAAAGTGGAATGAAACCCAGCATTTCTTCTTTGCTCTACAAGATTATTTACAGCATATAATATACTAACACAATTTTTTTTGTAGTAAAACAGAATTCAAAGGGTTAAATCACAGGGCTGACTTCTTCTCCTGCAGGGGCTGCCGCATTCGAACTGGTGATGATAACCTTATCTTGTGTTTACATTCTTCACTTGATACAATTAAGTCCCGGTTCACATTTGTGGTTTTTCACGGAACCGGCCATACGGATCCGGCCATCAGGTTCAGGTAAAAACTGTCAGTTTTTACAGCCAGTGTGCTGTAAACAGTCAGTTTTCTATTTGTTCCTATGTAGCTGCAAAACCTTCCGGTTTCTGGCACAACGGTCCGGGAGAATAGGTCCTGCAGCATCTTTTTGTCCATTGAGCGTAACGGACAATGGATCCGTACAAGCGGATGGATGTGAACAGATCCATTGGTTTAACATTGGATCCGTTCGCATACCAGTCCATTTGTACGGTATACGTTCCACTCCCATTCCGCTCACGCTAATGTGAACCAGGCCTAAGTAAACATTCACCTCGGAAGAAGCTTGGCATCTGCCATGCGAAACGGTCGTTAGGCCGTGCACCCTATAGCACCCACATCCGCTGCCTCCCACCTACACCCAGGCACCACCAGAGACACTATCGGTATGACATGTGTGTTTCTCGATGTTCATCAAGTTTGTCATATCCTGCTGATGTTCACCAAATATCTGCAATTTTGGGTCACTTCTGCTGCACATTAAAACTATAGTGCCAGACTTTTTTCCTTTGCTTTGTGGTTTACATAGACTTCCTCCTTTATAAGTCTTGAGCACATAGTTGTTTGGGTGTTTTTTGCCAGCTACACCAGCGTTACCCAAGTGCCTGCCAGCTCTCCCATATACTAAGTAAACATTCTCTGACTGTGCAGAAACTTCTGCTAATGAGTCCTGAAGTGACACACTGCTCAGAAATCATTACTGGCGGCATTTACAATAGAAATACTACAGTTATGAATAAAATGCACCAGCAGCTTTCAAAGTAAATAAACTGAACTTTGGGAACCTATAATTTCTAAATTAATGATAATACTTGCGCACAAAAGCAAATATGATAATTGTAGGGGATTTAAAAAGTAGGAAAACACATTTTTATTGAATATTTTGTCAGAGTTTAAAACCGCTTTAACTCTTCCTGCACTGAATACAATATGAGACTCTGGTCTTTGCTACTAATGTTCTATTTCTTAGCTGTACTACACATACAATTCATTTTATCATAAGTTTATTTTCACTTCAGATTCCCTTTAAAATGGATCCGAGATAAACTTTTACTCATTGCATAATTGTGTTCCTTTCATATAGTTTATAGGGAATTCCTCAAGCCAAATACTTTTTTTTGTTTTGTTTTAATACTCTAATTCCCTATAAACTAAACAAGCCTTGCCCACAGCTTTTCAGAGAGCCTTGGCATTTTCAGACAGTAGCAAGAGCTTATGGGAGCTCAGTCTGGGCAGGAGGAGATGAATAATGGCAGTATTTGTATAGCGCCTTTCTCCTGTCGGACTCAAAGCGCTTGCGAGGCAGCCACTAGAGCGCACTCAGTAGGCAGTAGCAGTGTTAGGGAGTCTTGCCCAATGAACTCCTTACTGAATTACTGGCTTACTGAACAGGCAGAGCCGAGATTTGAACCCAGGTCTCCCATGTCAGAGGCAGAGCCCTTAACCAGTACACCATCCAGCCACAGTTGAAGGTTATTAGCCATTGATTTCAGAGGCAGAGGGCATATGGGAGGAGGAGAAGGGACTGAATTTACACACAGGCAAGCTGATAGCATCTCCAGCCCTTAGCCTGTGACAATGTGACAAACAGAACATGGCTGCCCTCATTGTATCACAGGAATAAATATTCATATATTGTTGAAGCTGTTTGCAGTCAGATTTTCTGTGTAAGCTATCTAAACTTTAGATAAGATATATAGACAGGTTACTTGTTATAGTTAGTTTTTTATCTCAGATCCGCTTTAAGTTTTGAAAAAGTGGAAACTAGTTTCAACCTCTTACATTTTTTGTATTCCTGTCAGTGTCACCATCTGTGCGGATTTCCCTCATGCCCCGCTCTGACAGGAACACAGAGTCAGCAATAAATAAAAGCTTTTGAGAGGTTTAAAGTTAGATCTGCTGTCAAGTTTTGTATTTCAAAGATTTTATTGAGTTTTTAACGTCAAGACAACTGAACACTTCCCTCTAATAAAGGTAATAAAGGTTGACAACGTTGTGTTCCGCGAAGTGACATAATAACCGGTAGCAATTTCCATTATCAGACATCAGAACTTATGAAACTTGAGTGTGCCTGAGGATTCTATATTAATAGGTACTTGCTTGACTGTGTTTCTCACATCTTAGATATCAGGCCCGGATTTACATCACAGGAGCCTATAGGCACAGATGTTCTGGCACCCTAGACTTCACCCTCCTTGAACCTACAAACTACCACCGAACCGCACCGCAAGTGTGCTGGCTGGCCCAGCCGTCACTTCTTTCTTATTTACCTTGCCATCATAGGTAGCTACAGGTGCCCATTAGTATTAGGTATCCAGAAGTACCCTCAATATTAAGTAGCTAGAAGTTCCCACAAAGTATTAGGTAGCTAGAGGTACCCCCAACAGAAGGTAGATCTTATCAGTGGAATGCCAAGAGCAGGGTGAGTAACCTCTCATTTATGCTCTGCTCAGGACTCTGTATAGGGAAAAAGAGAGGGTGGCATTCAGGAAGGGGCATGAGCCGCCTTTCCATTGTCAGGCGCCTGAAGGCACGCGCCTACAATGCCTTATGGTAAATCTGGCCCTGTTAGATATGACAAAGCAGCCAAAATGTATATGGGAATTAAAGAGGCTAAGGACCCATTCACACTTGGGAGATTAGCAGCCGTTTACCACTATCCGATGAATCGCCGGCGATCGCTAGCGCTTTTTAAAGTGCTAGTGTAATGTGATCTCACTGCCACCATTTCGCATTTTGCGGTAAATGTAAATGTGTTGCATGCAGTGTTTTTTCACAATTTTTGAGCAATCATGTTTGCAGAGTAAAAAAAAAAGTGCTAATTGCAATAGCTCAAAAATTGCAAAAATATACAGTGAAAAATCTGTATTTAATGTGAGAAAATTGGCGTGGCAAAGTGCTAGTGCTAATCGCTAGAGTTTTGCGATCCCTAGTGTGAGTGGGCCCTTAAGCCTCGTATACAAACCAGATGAAACTCGGCAGAGGCAGCAGACAATGATGGCCTATGCATGGAATCTAGCATGTGTACAGCAGGGCCCGATGCCATGGCCAGTAATCAGCCTGGCAGATCACTTCGCCCGAGCGACAGCCAAGAGCATTGTTCTCCCCACCTACCCGGCCTGCCTCATGTTGTGACTTCTGTGCCACTTCATCAGCCTTCCACCCCCCGCACAGCAACACACAACACATTGCTAGGCTGCAGGCTAAAGACCCATCTGCACAGCCTTTGCCCTGCAGTGTCTTTAAGGCTTGTACACACGCTTGACTAAAATCAGCTGAGGTGGCCAATAACGACTTGCTAAGTCGATAATCATGCGTATGTATGACAGCCACGACCCCCAACCCCTGAGCGATCTGCTCGGCGGATCTACTCAACCGACGGATGGCCAATTACTATGAAGACACTGCTTTCCTGCCTGCTGTGTGATGTCATGCATGTGCTGCTCAGTCGTTCCTCTGTCTACCTACACAGCAACAATACTCGTCATCAGCTACACAGCAGACATGCGCCTGTACTGGCTGGCTCAGCGATGCTGCCTAAGGGGATTGGGTCCCAATCCCTGATGGGTGACATAGTAAATTATAGATGTGTTTACACCTTTACACTATGCCAGGAGCAGTCCAATACAGATGTCACTAGCAGGTCAACAGAGATAGTCTAATGAGTTTATAGGGACCCATACATTGGTCGATTTCAGCCATCGATTGATCTATAGAATCAATCAATCAGAAATTGATTCTATCAAATTCCCAGATCAATCGATTTGTGGCTGATTGATAGATTTTGATGGATTTGATCTATCTGACAGGATGTAAAATGCCAACAGCAGATCGATGGCCCATAGAGTTGCATTGGATCTAATGGTCCAATAATGCATTTAGATCAATTTCCAATACATTTCATTCTGAAATCTATTGGAAATCTGTTCCTCATGTGTGGCACACATCAGATTCCTGTCAGATTCAACCTGACAGGCATCTGACAGAAATATATTGGATGGTCGAATCTGATGCAAATCTATAAGTGTATGGCCACCTCAAAGGTGACCATACCCTCATATTGCCACCCAGTATTGCAAACAGATCTATCCCTCTCTGATCTGAACCTCATCAGAGAGGGATCGAATCCCTCCACAATACAGCACATATATTTTCAATAGATTTCAATATGAAATGTTTTGAAAATCTAGTATATTGCTATGGGCTGTCAATCTACCACCGCTCCTGCCCCGCCCCCAAGTGTCTGAGATTTTCTGATATATGCGATTGATAATTTTGATCAATTTACGGCAAAATGTTTTTGAAATTATAATCGATGGGGCAATCAAGGCTATAGATTCCCTGCAGATTCGGTTGCTCTGGATCAAGCAGGAAAATTGATGTGTTTGGCCTGTGTAACTCAGTAGAAAGGCTAACTTTAAAGCGCATTCCTCAAGCAGCGATCAGCACACACTGCAGCTTATTTACTATCAGTATAAGCCCAGTATAATGGCTTATTTTGTAAAAATTAGGGCCGGCATGCCCGTTTCATAAAAATGTGGTAATTTACAGGTACCGTACATTGCGTTAGTGACGGGGGCCAGGGGTGTAACTACAGGTGAGCTGCAAGGGATCCCCAACTACTGCTTCACACTCTTTGATAAAGAGCTCCATCCTACAGATTGAGAGTTTTTGTGGCAACAATTGTTATGGGTGTGAAGATTATCATTGGCGTAGCTAAGGAGCTGTGGGCCCCGATGCTTTACATTGGGGTCCTCCAAGCACTCTATACATAACAATTGATACGGCTGACCAAAAGCTGCCAATGGCAACTACAGTGTCAGAGGTGCAAGAAGGGAATGGGAAGCAGTTTATTGGTTACCACCATTCAAAGTATCTATAGAAGTGATTATTATTAGCACAGGACCAATAGAGAGCTAATACTGAAGTTGAAGGAGGGCCCTTCTGGGCCTCTCGAGCCCAAGGACCCCGATGCGGTCGCAACCTCTGCACCCCCTATTGCTACGCCCCTGAAAATTATGATGTCCACACTTGTTTTATGACCCTTGTAAGATGGGCTTCCAGGCTGTGAGGGTAGGCAAGGGAAAGGGTAATGTGCACATTTAGGGGGCTGTATCAAAGTTTTGCTGGGGGGATGTGTGATTTGTAGTTATGCCCCTGTCAGGGGCCTCATTTTACATTTCATTTACATTTAAACATTTAAGTACCCTAACACTTTAAAGGACCACTGTCACGGACGGTTGCGGGGCCGCAGGCGCGTCCTGTAACCGCCTGTGAAGAAAAAGCGATCGCACTCGATTCTCTGCATCGATTGCACTTCAAATCGATAGAATCTGGATTTATTGTGTAGGAGGTCTGCAGTCCTTTCTCAGCAGAGAAATAGCATCACCTTAACTGCAGGATGGCTCTTTTGATATGCTAACGAGCAGGGGCAAACCCTTGAGTTCAGAAAGCTTGTCCCAGCTGATTTCACATCCAGATGCTAATTACAGGAACCATAAGGTTCCTTTCATAGAGGGAGATCCCAAGAAGCAGACACAGCGGGACTCCAGTCAGGCTGACTCCAGCCTTAGCAGGAAGAAATGAATGTACTATATAATCTTTTGCCCATTTACAGAATACAATAAATAGGGTGGTTATGAGAGCGGTATCATTGGATCCGTAGGGTCATGCTGGATCTCTTGATACCAGTTGAGAGGGGCCCGGGGCCCCTACAACCCAGGTATGAATCTACCCAGGACCCTGATCTGCTGCACTAGCCATGTCGGATATCATATTAATCTGTATTTTCCTCCAAGTATGAAGCTGTTACCCCCCTAAATGTAACGTGTATGGTTCAGGAGTTACAGCAATTCATAAGTTTAGCTCTAAAATCTCTCAGAGGGAATGAACTGTCATTTGCTGGTAGCTCAGAGGGGGCCGGCATTGCCACACCCCCAAACCAGCTTCAGCAAAAGCACAGAGCCAGCAGGCAGCCTTGAGTCCTCCACCCTGAAAACATCTTGAACTCATCGGTGCCAGCTTGAGGATATGCTGGCATCCACCTGGCCTGAACTCTGAACTTTGATTGAAACCCAGAACTCTGATTTTTCCCACAAAAAGGACATCTTTCCAGGAACTAAGTATTTTTCTCCCTTCTTTTATTTTTTATACTGGCTATTACTGTTTTAATAATTGTTGATTTTAATAATTGTCTGTATATATTAATTATTTATATTGCTGTGAATAAAAGACTTTCTCCAAGTCATTCACTGTTCCGCTACCCTGCTTATCAGCACACACAGAACTGATCCCGGGTCTCTGAAGATACGCTACTGTTTGTTTGTTGTTGGCTAGACAGAATACCGTGTGTTTAACCGTTTTATTCGCAGGACTAGTCAGTCAGTAAATCGGGTCTACTGGCCCATACCAGTGGTGGTGGCAGGTACCGTGGAATCGTGTGTACGTTGTAATTACCCGTGTCTCACAGGCTCCCTTCTGAGTTGTCTGCGGCTAATTCTTAACGGTTCCTGCGCATTGACTGCGACCAGAGTTCGCACGATCCGTGCGCTGGCACCGTTTAGAAGGCTAAGTGCGGTCAGCCACTAGGGCTCCTGTGACAACCACTATCGCGAAAATTGTAAAATATAAAATACATGTAAACACATACAAGTAAGAAATACGTTTCTTCCACAGTAGAATGAGCTATAAATTACTCTTCTCCTATGTTGCTGTCACTTTCAGTAGGTAGCAGAAATCTGACAGGACTGACAGGTTTTTGGCTAGCCCATCTCCTCAGGGGGATTCTCAGGATTTTCAAAAGCACTTAGTGAACGGCAGTTGCTCTGCTTAACTGCCAAAAAAAGTGTGCAGCAAGCAAGGAAGCCGGCCAGCATCATTGTATAAATCCTTTTCAGGGAATGTCTTTAAAAAGAATAAAAGCCTTTTTGAAAATCCCCCATGAAGAGATGGACTAGTCTAAAACCTGTTGGTTCAGTCAGATTTCTGCTACCTACTGTAAGTGACAGCAACATAGGAGAAAAGTAATTTATGGCTCATTTTACTCTGGAAGAAACATACTTATTATTTGTATGTGTTTACAATTTTTCATTATAGTGGTCCTTTAAGACATCTCGTTTGTACCACAATGTGTTTTAATAATTACAATTTTGTATTTCTGCTGGGAGGTAAGGGGTGGCAAGGTATGATATACAGGAAACAGGAAATAAAACACACAAAGAAACAAAAATAAAAATATAAATGTAAAACTTAACATACATACATTTTGTTTCACATCAAACAATATGCACAAACACAAAATACTAATACTTACTTCCTAACTTAAAAATCAAATCAACAATAGCGTCCCCAGCCAGCCACAAAGCACGGCTGTGCACACAATTAGAAAGGTAAAATACACCCATGAGAGCAAAGAAAGATACACCTTATTTGTTTTTCCATATAGAACACATTTATGCTTTACAACCTCACAGCTGTGCAGTAAAACAATAAAAGGAAAGTACCATTACATCCAACTATAGCCTCCGCTCTAAAAAAAATCATCCGATAGCCTAGCAAGCAGAGTATCCAAATATTACTATATTTCTTGGATGGAAGTGGGGAGAAAAAGTCCCTGCGTCTTATAGTCTAAATACAGGAAATCCTCAACTTACGAACGCCCGCCAATAGGAACCACTGACCCACCACGATGTTGAGACTACCTGATTTGTCGCCCTGTCCTCCTCTGCTTCACCCCATCCTCCTCCGTTTCCTTGGTGAGCAGTAATTGGCATTGGCACGTCACTCACCTGACCCGAGGGAGCCCGTGTTGATTAGCTGCTTCCCCTCTTGCTCACGCTCCCCCTAATGCTGGCTTCTACTGATCACGTGACTAGCACTAGGGGGAGAGTGAAGAAGAGAAGAAGAAGCTGATCGCTGCCGGCTTCCTCGTGTCAGGTGAGTGTCGCACCAATGCCTATTACTGTGCACTGGGGGAGCAGTGGAGGACGTGGGAAGCAGAGGAGGACAGGCGGAGTACACAGTGTGACACAAACGGAGCACACAGGTCAAAATGATCGTTTGTAATACATTTGGGAGAAAACCTAATTTCAAGAATTCAGAATTACTTTTCCTTTATGTTCCTGTCCCTTACAAGTAGACAGTACAAATCTGACAGATCTGACAAGTGTCGGACTAGTCCATCTCATCATTAGGGGATTCTCAGTATTTCCTTTATTCCTTACAAAAGCACTGTCTGGAAAAGAACTATACAAAAATGCTGGCAAGCCTCCCTTTTCGTTTACACACTTTCTGTCAGTTGGATTGAGAAACTACTGGAGCAAGGGGGAACAGACACAAAACATCAGGCATTTATATTGCGCTTCTCTCCTGGCAGACTCAAAGCACCAGAGCTGCAGCCATTAGGGTGCACTCTAGGTGCACTAGCAGTGTTAGGCAGTCTTGCCCAAGGGCTCCTCACTGAACAAGTGCTGACTAGGTCTCCTATGTCAGAGACAGAGCCCTTAACCAGTACTCTATCCAGGAAGGAGAAGGAGAAATTTATATAACACTATTCTCCTGATGGACTCAAACTGCCAGAGCTGCAGCCACTAGGGCGCGCTCAGTAGGCAGTAGCACTGTTAGGGAGTCTTGCCAAAGGTCTCCTCACTGAATAGGTGCTGGCTTACTGAACAGGAAGAGCCAAGATTAGAACCCTGGTCTCATGTGTCAGAGGCATAGACTTTAACCACTTAAAGACCACTCCATGCCAATTGGCGTGGATGCGGCAGCAGCCAAAGGACTGCCTAATGCCGAACAGCGTAAGGTCCTGGGGGAGAGGATTGCAGGAGCGTGCGCATCTCCGTTCCATCTTCAGACTGTTAGATGCTGAAACCGCCGTCTTTTATCACTGTACAGTGCTGCGATCTAAGGCAGTGCGGTACGGACACAGGAGAGAGATCAGCTCTCATTGGCTGAAGCCTATGACAGCCATTCACTGTCATAGGCTGGCTAAGGGAGGGAGGGAGAGGGAATTGTAAAAATAATAAAAAAAAGTATATTTATTACAAAAATAATAAAATAAATATTTATAAAAAATAAACAAACACTCCTGGGAGCCATCACAGCCCACCAACAGAAATCTCTGTTGGTGGGGAGAAAAGGGGGTGGGGGGAATCACTTGTGTGCTGAGTTGTGCGGCCCTGCAGCAAGGCCTTAAAGCTGCAGTGGCCTAATTACCAAAAAATGGCCTGTTCTTTAGGGGGTTTCACACTGCGGTCCTCAAGTGGTTAACCAGGACACTATGCAGCCAGGGGGGAACAATTACAATATGTATATGAGAAAATGATGAAGAGCTCAATGAAGGACAGGAGGTACGGTACTTTAGCCATTTTTGCTTTCCAAGAACGAGTGTTTGTTATTACCTGATGAAATTAGACATAAGGAGTTAAAGAAGAGGCTGGAATCAATAAGTGTCGGTGTGAGCTGTTGCGTCGGAGAGGGACGACAAGTCTCATCATTACCTTATGCTCATGAGAATGAACAGCGAAAGAAAATCTTTTTTGGAAGTTAATCAAATTGGTTCTTAATCTCAGAAATCCCATAACATCTGAATATTGCCTGGTTTTAGGCCGACCACAATCACTTGTTTTGTGACAACATTACAGTCGCGGAGAGAATCAATTTAAATTGGCTGCGCCAGGAGAGCCTGATTAAAATGCATTTCTGCAGGATTGACAGCTCTGGCTCCAAATGTAACAGATTTTGCAAAATTACCTCAAGGCAAGTTTTTGAAGGGAACTACAGAGGGAAAATGATTTTACACATAAGACATTTTTCCCTCATATGACTTCTGAGGACTCGGAGTCACTGACAGGCTTTTGTGTGAAGTCTTTTTTTTTTCTTTTCCTTTCCGCTGTGTCAAATTAGCTCTTTTTTTTGCTAGCGAATTGATTTAAAGTTTTGCTTAGAAAATATCAAAACCGCAAACTTTATTAACAAAGCAGAAAGGAATATGTTAATGCAGCAGCTGACCCAGTGGGGTTCTTGGTAAATGAGTAGGCGTTTTTGCTATACCTTGCTCGCTTTACACAGATGTACCTGAGATTTTGTGAAACTTAAAAATAGAATATAGAGAAAATGCAAAACATATCTTCTGAATTAATGAAAAACAAATACATCTAAAAAAAGAAACACACAGACACAGAGACACACACACAAATCCTATTAGTTTGCAGGCGCCAGGGGCATTGCTAGGCCCAAAGATCAGTGGCACATGCTCTATTTTGAGGGCCCCGGATGTTCCCCAGGCAGAGACAGCTGTGTTCCCTCAATGGCGGGAATGCTGGGAGCCGTGGAGCATCAATTAGGGTATGCTGGGCGCTGTGGTGCCTCTATGTGAACATACTGTAAGGTGTGGTGCCATGCTGGGCACTGTGAGGCCTTTATGGGGGCATGCAGGGAGCTGTGGTTCTTCTCTAGGGGCATGCTGGGAGTTGTGGTGCCTGAATGGAAGGCCCATGGGAGGGGGTCCAGTGGCAACATATTTATACTATTCCCTAGGCAGTGAGAGAGCCTGGGGCCCCGCAGCCCCCCCCGGGTGTATGGGGGCATTGGGAAGCCTCCCCATGGCGCTCCTGGATAGTGCTATGTAGCATGAACTAATTCCCGCAGGGTAACCGCTTCGCGGTATTAGTTTTTGACCCTGCAAAGTTTGGCATGTGAAAGCGAATGCAATTTTGCATGAGCAATGCCTCATGATAAGCCAATTTAGCCAGATTTGCACAGCCAGACTTGAAGGGTTAAGCTTGGTGTTGAGCACGCATACATTTTCTTGTGGTTAACATATTTATACTGTGTTTGTGCTTGCAGCATGCAGGCAGAGTAAGAGGAGAAGCGAGAGGAGAGCGAGGTGAAGAGGTCATCGTTGGGGAAAGTGGCTTGTTGTACTTGGGGAGGAGTCTCACAGTAAGTAAGGAGGGGGAGGCAGGAAAGCAGCAGTGTTTCATTTACCTTGCACAGCAGAAGGGAAGAGGTTGCACTGCTGTCCTGATTGAGGAGGAATGGAGGACTGCTGACTGGCTGAGAGTGAGAAGTTTGTTTGTCACAGACTCCCAGCCAGCGTTTTATTGTGTTAAGCTGGCTGGCTACAAACCGGGGCACCTACTTGGCTAACCTACATTGGGGACAACTATGCTGGCTACCTATTCTGGTGGCAACTATACTGGCAGCCTACTGAGGGCACCTACCTGGCTAACCTAGACTGGGGGCAACTATACTGGCTGCCTATACTGGGGGCATCTATACTTGCCTACCTAAAATGGGGATACCTATACCTGGATACCTATATTAGGGCACCTACCTGGCTAACATATACTGTGGGCAACTATACCTGACTACCTATACTGGGGGATTCTATACTTTACTTCCTATATCGGGGGACACCTATAACTGGCTTCCTTTACTGAGGGCACCTATACCTGAATACCTATACTGGGGGCACCTATAACTGGCTTCCTATACCGAGGGCACCTATACCTGGCCACATACCTACCTATACTGAGTTTTTTTTTCTGCACTGCAGCTATAACGTGCGGTGCAAATTGTCAGGTGCTGTGCGATCATTCCAAAATAGGGGAGTGCATCCTCACAAGTTTGACTCCGGCAACAAAAAGTCTAGAGCCGACCCTGCTCTCTGCATTTCCAAAACTCTATCCCTGCCATTAGTGGGTATGTGGGCTCTGGGCAAATCCCCATACCTGCTAGGGTGCCCGATAATTGGAGTGAAGGTTTATGATGTAGTCAAATTGCGGCAAATTAAGTCCGCCAGAAAATGCATAGGATTGGCCCAGTTCCAAACTACAATGAAATTTGCATTAAATTTGCATGGAAACTAAAATGATTAGCATCTCATTAAGTAACTCTAATCTCTTATTTATACAAGTATAGCTGACTTAGGACTGGATGGATAAGTAATTTGACTAAAATTTGACTCAAAGTTTCAGTTGATATCAGTTATACTATTTATTTAAACAAAAGTTTCATTACCCTTTAAATAAACAACAGAAGGTTATATGGTAGGGGATATCCATTTAGATAAATGTCACTTCCATTCTTCTGTGCCATATTATTTTACCTTCTCACTTACACAAGCTTATTTGCCCGTGAAACACATGCTAACCATCCAGCTCTATCTCCCGCTTCCATTGATGTAAATACAATTTACTAGCAGAGCTCCCGCAAATAGTTTCCCTGGTCACCAAGTGGTTTTATGATTCACTGGACCGGGAAAAGCGTGCAGTAAAATAGAGTTTCCTTCCATTCCATTTATTTGTAGCTGAGCTGAATTATCTCAAAGAAGACATTGCTGGGACTCTGCGCATGTTTGATTTTATCCAATATATTTTGTCCCCAACAAGTTGCTCCACAGAATTGCATTAAGGGCTGTGTGTTCCCTAGCGCTGATAAGGTTTTTCTGCCCAGTGCCAGAGCCTTTGTGACCCGTTGTCCCAGTACATTACCTGCTCTGTGCAATGATAAGGAGTTCCTGCTCTGCCCTGTCTTCTTTAAAGGACACCTGAACTGAGAGGTATATGGAGGTTAAAGCAACTAAAAATAGCGCCGGATTTCATCGCAGCCAGAAACCGCCATAGGCTGTAATAGGAATTACGGCCAAAGCGGCGTTCAGACAGTTGTTTGGGCGCCATCGAAGATTACTATAAAACAGTGTAATTCATATTCCACCACTGTCCACCGTAACCTGGAGGGGGAATAGTAACTGACGTCGCCGGGACTTTTGCAGGAGCAGGCTCAGCTGATTTTCGGCTTTGACCTGTTCCCAACATTCCCGGTGGCTTAATTACAGTGGGTTGCAAAAGTATTCGGCCCCCTTGAAGTTTTCCACATTTTGTCACATTACTGCCACAAACATAAATCAATTTTATTGGAATTCCACATGAAAGACCAACACAAAGTGGTCTACACTGAGAAGTGGAACGAAAATCATACATGATTCCAAACATTTTTACAAATAAATAACTGCAAAGTGGGGTGAGCGTAATTGTTCGGCTCCCTTTGATCTGAGTGCAGTCAGTTGCCTATAGACATTGCCTGATGAGTGCTAATGACTAAATAGTGTGCACCTGTGTGTAATCTAATGTCAGTACAAATACAGCTGCTCTGTGAGGGCCTCAGAGGTTGTCTAAGAGAATATTGGGAGCAATAACACAGTGAAGTCCAAAGAACACACAAGACCGTTCAGGGATCAAGTTATTGAGAAATTTAAAGCAGGCTTAGGCTACAAAAAGACTTTCAAAGCCTTGAACATCCCACGGAGCACTGTTCAAGCGATCATTCAGAAATGGAAGGAGTATGGCACAACTGTAAACCTACCAAGACAAGGCCGTCCACCTAAACTCACAGGCCGAACAAAGAGAACGCTGATCAGAAATGCAGTCAAGAGGCCCATGGTGACTCTGGATGAGCTGCAGAGATCTACAGTTCAGGTGGGAGACTATTAGTCATGCACTGTACAAAGTTGGCCTTTATGGAAGAGTGGCAAGAAGAAAGGCATTCAGTGGCGTAGCTAAGGAGCTGTGGGCCCCGATGCAAGTTTTACAATGGGGCCCCCCTAGAACTCTATACATAACAATTGATACGACGCACCAAAACCTGCCAATGGCAACTACAGTGTCAGAGGTGCAAGAAGGGGATGGGGAGAAGTTTGTTAATGATTACCACTAATCAAAGTATCTATTAGAAGTGATTATTATGAGCACAGGACTAATAGAGAGCTAATACTGTAATTGAGGGAGGGCCCTTCGGGGCCCCTCTGGCCCAAGGGCCCAGATGCGGCCGCTACCTCTGCACCCCCTATTGCTACGCCCCTGAAGGCATTGTTAACAGAAAGCATAAGAAGTCCCGTTTGCAGTTTGCCACAAGCCATGTGGGGGACACAGCAACCATGTGGAAGAAGGTGCTCTGGTCAGATGAGACCAAAATGGAACTTTTTGGCCAAAATGCAAAACGCTATATGTGGCGGAAAACTAACACTGCACATCACTGTGAACACACCATCCCCACTGTCAAATGTAGGGGTGGCAGCATCATGCTTGGGGGGTGCATCTCTTCAGCAGGGACAGGGAAGCTGGTCAGAGGTGATGGGAAGATGGATGGAGCCAAATACAGGGCAAACTTGTAAGAAAACCTCTTGGAGACTGCAAAAGACTTGAGACTGGGGCGGAGGGTCACCTTCCAGCAGGACAATGACCCTAAACATAAAGCCAGGGCAACAATGGAATGGTTTAAAACAAAACATATCTATGTGTTAGAATGACCCAGTCAATGTCCAGATCTAAATCCAATCGAGAATCTGTGGCAAGATCTGAAAACTGCTGTTCACAAACGCTGTCCATCTAATCTGACTGAGCTGGAGCTGTTTTGCAAAGAAGAAAGGGCAAGGATTTCAGTCTCTAGATGTGCAAAGCTTGTAGAGACATACCCTAAAACAGGGCTTTTCAACCTGTGGTACGCGTACCACCAGTGGTACTTTGATGTTGGCCAGGTGGTACACACCAGGTTTGCCTGCCACTAAATTGCCCACCCGTGGCTTGTTTTGCTCCCTTTTCTCTCACTCCTCGCTGTGCTGCCCGTGGCATACTTCAGACGTCAGATCAACAGAGAAGAAACCAGACATCACTGGCTACTTCCTGTATTAGACGTATATGCGGCGTCACTGTGCACCGTTTGCCTGGCTGTCTCTTTACCGCAGCCATGTTACCGCTCTGAACTATACCACAGGGCAGCACAGAGAGGAGCAAGGGAGGGGGAGCTGAATTTTGTGGTGAGTCACTGCCCACCTCTCTGGTGTTGGTGGGAGGCTACCTATATTGGAAGAACAGCAGCCTGCCTAAGGGCATGGGAATGCTGAGACTGAGTGGGAAAGGGTTAACAAGGCTGTGGTACTGGCAGTTCTTTTTTCTATTTCAGGCACAAGTGTCAGCTTACCTCACCTCAGAGATGCTGTCGTCAAGCAGGTGTAGAGCTGTGAGCCTATCAGCTGCAGCTAGAAGATGATTGGACGCAGCGTTTCCCTCCAGGATGAAGGAGCCAATCAGATGAAGGATAACGGTCAATAAAAACTGTTCCTGTCATAGAGCTGTCACATTCAAGGAGCGAGCTGAGCAGCTGCCCGCCCACCCTCCCCATTGTTTTCTTATTTTTTGGTGCTGTCGCGGGCCTTATAGTAAGGGGGGGGGGGGGGGGTCATGGACTTTGAAAGGACTTTTGTGGTGGGATTAAGTCGGGTCCCCAGACCATCAATCCCGGTTTACTGGGTTTATGTGTTGGTGTTTGGTAAATGGTGGTTTAATAAAGTTATCTGGTTTGGTTAGAGATAAAAGGAAATATAATTTTTCCAAGTTTAAAGTACACAAATCCCTCCCCCCAATAAATAAAGAGGCCGCGGCCTGTTAATCGTCTATTGGAGTCCGTGTTATTTCTTTATTATGTGTTAAGTATGTTATGGTGTTTCAATGAAATGTTGAAGGCAGTCCCATGCTCTGGATCCTAAAGAGGCTTCCCCCTTCCTCCTCAGTAGAAGGGATCCAGCGCTGGGACCCCCTGAACAGCTCCTTGTCAACGTGTGCACATGCGCAGAAGCGGCACTGGAAACAGCCAAGTCCGAACGGGTCCGTTCTACTGCGTAGACACACTGGTGGTACTTAAAGATTTTCTGGCAATAAAAGTGGTACAATTAGTGAAAATGTTGAAAAGCCCTGGCCTAAAAGACCGGCAGCTGTAATTGCAGCAAAAGGTGGTTCTACAAAGTATTGACTCAGGGGGCCGAATAATTACGCACACCCCACTTTGCAGTTATTTATTTGTAAAAAATGTTTGGAATGATGTATGATTTTCAATCCACTTCTCATGTGTACAGCACTTTGTATTGGTCTTTCACGTGGAATTGCAATAAAATGGATGCATGTTTGTGGCAGTAATGTGACAAAATGTGGAAAACTTTAAGGGGGCCGAATACTTTTGAAACCCACTGTATAGGTGTGCTATGGAGATTGCCCTATTTATTTCCTTTTAAACAATACCAGTTGCCTGACATCCTGCTGATCTCTTTGGCTGTAGTTGAGTCTGAATCACACACCTAATCCAGTCAGATTTCAGTCAGGAACGTCTGATCTGCGTGCTCGTTTAAGGTAAAAAGTATTCATCAAGACAGCCATGCAACTGGTATTGCTTAAAAGAAAATAAACATGGCAGCCTCCATATCCCACTCAGTTCAGGTGTTTTCAAATTTTTTTTTAAAATAACAGACTAAATACATGGAAGTCCGGAGTGACATTTGTCAAGGTCCTGTGCAGACGTGAACAGTTAATTAGGATTTACAGTCACTCCATATTTACATTTGAAGTTGTGTCCCCATTCGGAATTACATTCAGCAAAAATTGTTGCCCTACTCTTTATTGCCCATACAATTATCATACTTGCTTTTGTCCAAAAGTACATTTATCTGTGTAAAATTCATAAGTCCCCCCAGTGCACAGAACAGCATTAACCCTGCTGGGCCGATTTGTGCAATTTTTTTTTTGCTGCACGCAGCTAGCACTTTGCTAGCTGCGTGAGCACACCAATCGCCGCCGCCCCATGCCGATTTGCCGCTACCCGCCACGCCACAGAGCCCCCCCCCTAGACCCCGTGCGCTACCTGGCCTATCAGCGCCAGACAGCGCTGAGGGGTGGATCGGGACTCCCTTAGACGTCACGACGTCCATGACGTCATCCCGCCCCGTCGCCATTCTTTGAACGGGATCTCCTGATCGCTGATCGCCAGAGGCGATCGAAGAGGGTAGGGGAATGCCGCTGCACAGCGGCTATCTTGTAGCGAGCCCTAGGCTCGTTACATGATTTAAAAAAATAAATAAATAAAACAAAAAACGGCTGCGCTGCCCCCTGGCAGTTTTTTTAAAAGACCGCCAGGAGGGTTAATGGGAGATGTCTTTACATGTCTAGTGCATATTATTTGAATAGTTTAGCTGAGTGTAATATGCTTTCTTAAAACAGAAGGTATCTGTGATAATTAAGCTTTAAAGAGACACTTAAGCGGAAAAAAAAATATGATATAATGATTTGTATGTGTAGTACAGCTAAGAAATAAAACATTAGGATCAGAGACATAAGTCTAATTGTTTCCAGTACAGGAATAGTTAAGAAACTCCAGTTGTTATCTCTATGCAAACAAGCCATTAAGCTCTACTTTCAAAGTTGCAGAGAGGGCTGTCTTTTGAAGTTTATTATCTCAACTGTCAGTGAAAAATTCTATTTTTCTCTGCTAGAGGACAGGTCAATAGTTCACAAGACTGCTCTGAAAAAATCATTTAGAATGCTGAGTAGTGTGTAAACTGTCAATATTAAAGAATGATGCAATGTTAAAAAGCACACTATATAACTTTCGCTTCAGTGTCATGTGGTTTCCCATGATGCATCACTCCTGAATATGCAAATCACCTTTTTATGCCCCTGAAGCCAGGCACACATCCAAAACCACCGATGTCTAGCAAGCCTATAGCTTATAAATTTTATAGAGCCACATCGACACAACATGCGGACAGCCTGTTTGGGAACAGTTGCTAACTTAACTGCAATACAACAATAGATAAACTATATTACCAGTATGGTCAGGGCCAGGACAAGGCAGAGGCAAGAGAGGCTCCAGGGCGCAGTGTAGGAGAGGGCGCACAACTCACTCAGCTATCATTCCCCTATTGTGCTTGAAGCAGAGAGAAATAATAAAAGGGGATACATGACAGTGACTGCAAGCCAGATAACTAGAGATGAAGGTGTTTGGGGGCCCTGGGGCGCCTCTAAGTCTAACAGCAATCAGTGTGTGATGGCTGGGGTGGGAAGGATGGGGGTACACTTCATTGTCTCAGCCTTGGGTGCTGGATGATCTTGTCCTGGCTCTGAGTATGGTTATTTATGTGTTTAAGAGTATGGCTTGTCATAAACGGTATGTGGCCTCTACCACATAACATAAATACAATTACGTATTTGTCAATTTAAGTGGATTGCACGTAAATGGTTAAGTCCTGTTGATTGGGTGGGTGGGAGATTCTGTGTAATTTGTTTGTCTAATTAATGTGTGTTGCTGTATGTCAGACAAGCAATGATTAAGGACCACTTTTAAAATCTAAAACGTGTCAGCTGTTTGTCGGACGTGGATTCATGTATTGAGTGTCTGACTAAAGAAGGCATTATTTCATTAAATAGAATGTTTGTGTGAACGTCATTGCTCGTCATGTGTGTGAAAACTGGCAATCTTGTCCAGAACCACTGTCTCTGTCTAGCGCAATGCTGCAATTATGTTTATTTGTGAAACCTAGATGAAGTATATACAGGGCTGGTTCTCTCATGAAGCAAGCAGTGTTGCTATCACGGATGGTCGTGATCACGGGTACGCGTGATTCACGGCCATTTGTACGCAACACGAAGGCCGTGATCTGCATGCCGTAATCTGCATGGATCACAGCATCGCGTCAAATCCGGATCACGGCATGCGTAAAAAAATACGGGTCACGGCCCGTAATCATGGCTGTGATGCGGCCGTGATTGCGGATTTTTTCAAAAGATGGCCCTGGGCCAATCAGAGGCCCCTAACGTATTGTCCTTCTTTCCACACATACATTTTTACGCATGCGTACATGTATGTACGCATAAAGTATCGTCCCTCTTTCCGCACATACATTTTTACGCATGCGGACATGTATGTACGCATAAAGTTTCGTCTCTTTTTCCACACGGACATTTTTACGCATGCGAGTATACAGGTACGCATAAAGTATCCGGATCACGGCCGTGTATGGTAGCCGTGCGTAGCCGGAGAAAAGACGGGTCGGGCCGGTTATGCATAACAAAAATGCGGGTCGCAATCACGGGGGACCCGGATGCGGCACCAATAAAAACGGCCGCAATCGGATCCATGCTTAAGGGGTGTCCGAGCAACACTAGAAGCAAGCTGAAACACTAGCGATTTTATTAACACTCAGATGCACTCTTGGTTTGCACCAGCCCTTAAAAACATAAAAAAAAATAATAATCAAACCACTGGCAATTAATCCACAATTAGGTGTGATACAATATTAACATCAGCATTGTCACCTAGCCCAAAAACAATTAAAGCAATAAACACTTCTGGGATATGATCCCTGGCTCAGTATATCACAAGTGTACAGGGTGGTAAAGGTTGGTATCCACAGTAGAAAAAGGAGTCCAGTAGCTCTACTGCAAAACTGTAAGTTAACACCGGGGAGTCAACCAGTCAGCACCTGGATCCAACAAGGTGCATGGAAAGCCAAGCAAAGTAGAAAAGAAGACCTAGTCTCTACCTGGATTTGTGCAAATGTAGCAGAATTTTTTATTGTGCCATAGCAGCTAGAAACACAACGTTTCGGCCATAGGCCTTTATCAAGTGTTACCAAGTTGATAAACACCTGATAAAGGCCTCTGCCCACAACTGTTTCTAGCTGCTATGGCGCAATAAAAAATTCTGCTATATTTGCACAAATCTCGGTAGAGACCCGGTCTTCTTTTCTACTTTGCTTGGTAAAGTACGTTATACCTTAGGCCTTTGCAATAGTAGCATTCATACCTACCTGCTGCAAATGTACTGCTCAAGCACAGAACAATCCCGACCACGGAAGCATGACGTGGGGAGTGCACACAAGGCCGTACCATGCATGTGTGGTGTAGCCTGACTGACACAACTGGGACTTATTACCGGCAAAGAATGTACAACAGCCGAGCGGCCTGGGAGGATGGTAAGGAAGCTCATTGAGACCATAGGGCTGGAGGAAGCTCCAGAGAAAGGTGAATTAGACAGGAATTGGACTCAATTCTGGTTGGTATCTGGCCCTGGCCACTTAGGTGATCTTCGCTAGTTGGACAACTGTTTCATTTTCTTATGATTCATTATTTGCTGCTGCTCTCGCTTGTGCATTAAGTGGATATTTTGCCACCAGTGGTTATATTTCACTTTATAAATTTGGCGTTATTTCTCATTATGAATTTTTACTCTTATCTTAATATACAATTGTTATATACATTATGTGTATGTCTTCTCTGTATATTATAGATACCTTCTCCCCTCCCTCTCCCAGTTGGCTGTCTATTCTTGTATGAAGGAGTGGCTCTCGTGGTCCTCTGTGCCAATCCCATTGTGGGTGGCTCTTTATATGGGGAAGGGTCACTCCACCCTACAGGGGAGGGTGTACATGTATATATACTGGGAGAAGCTCCAATTACCCACTAGCTATGACTAAGACTAAGAACCACATAGGTCCGAAACACGTAAGCTGTTGGTTATCCATGGTTACTGTTTTTATTGGATACGTCCTTAACCACTTCATATCCAGACCTTGTTTTCCCCCTAAGGACCAGAGCATTTTTGACATTTTAGCTATGTCCCTATTTAATCAGCACTAATGTTATCTCTACTTATGATACCTAAATTAAATATACAGTATATCATATTTTTCAAGACTAACTAGGCTTTCATTGTATGTAATTTTTTTCCCCTCAATTTTGTTGTCTATGCATTTTAATAGGAGAAAGAGGAAGAAAATCGAAAAAAACCCCACATTATTTCTCAGTGTTACTAATTTCTGTAATGATCCGCTCAGCTGCCTGCGCAGGCAGGCAGTTTTTTTGACCACTGTTCAGGTCTGCATTCTGCAGGTCTCTGGAAGAGAGACCTTTTGTCAGTTTTGCAGCTTGCTGCTGCTGAGGAATTTGCATACGTTTGTCATGCAAATTGCCTAGCCACATCCTTTGTAGGCTGGCTCTATGTATACTATGTGATTCCACAGTACTTCACTGGTCATAAGGGTTTGTCCTGTGAAACACTCTTGGAGTGTCAGCCATGCTTATTGTTTGAAGATTAGCTTAGAGTATTCCTAGGACTGCGCTAGGCATCCTTGCTAGAGCAGTCAGGATTGTATTATTTGTATTGCCTGTTCTGTCTCTCTTGCTGTACTTGGATTGCACTTGCTCTGGCGGAAAGAGCAGTGGATCCTGCTAAAGCTATCTTGCTATACTTGGATCGCACTTGCTCTGGCGGAAAGAGCAGGGGATCCTGCAAGCTCTGTTGCCTTACTTGGATCGCACTCGCTCTGGCGGAAAGAGCAGCGGATCGTATCTCTCACTTATTCCTGTTTTCGTGTATCTGTCTTGTCTGATACGAACGCTTGCTGGAGGCTCGGTGAGGTAACCGTTAAAGCAAGCACTCGCGTTCTTTGTTTTGCATTTGTCTGTCGGTGGTTAGTTAGGCGTGCTTGTCTCTGTTGTGCTTAACACGCAGAGACCGCGTGGTAAAACGCGTTCGCTGTTGCGAATGAGTGCGGTGTTCGCGTTTAGTTAGCGTTTGTTATTTTCCTTATCTTCTCATTGTATTATTTGCTGTGCCTTTGCTACTCTCGTGCTCTGCCTTGCTGTAGCCTTGTGTCACCTCTGGCAATCGCCTCTCTCGCGATTGCGTTCCTACTTCATATCTGCTGTTGTGTATGCACTGTCGCAGGTTGGCGACTAGATTGGTGCACACACATACAATCTGTCCCTTTGCTCATTCTCATTCGCAATCGCTTGTCAGGCGATTGCGTTCTCACTCGGTTTCCTCTGTTGTGTATCCACTGTCGCAGGTTGGCGACTAGATTGGTGCACACACATACATTCCTCCTCTGTGCTTATTCTGTCTTGTGTCGCTGTTAGCAATCGCCATCTCTTGCGATTGCCTTCTCACCTGATCTTCATGGTTGTGTGTTCATCATCGCAGGGTGGCGACTAGATTGGTGGACACACATACCCTCTGTCGCTTTGCTCACTCTTTTTCAGGGCTATCTTGCCCTGCGTTTCTTCCCTTCGTACAATTCCTGTCTGGCGTCTGTGGCAGGGCAGAGGATCTGTTCCTCTGCACTCCACAGCTCCACCTGCTGACAGGAATTTCCCTCTACGGGTGCATTGCACCTTTTGCTGGGTTCCCTCAAATTATACGCGTGGAGGATTTCCGCAGTGTCAGCGCACGTCTTGTGCGCTGATCACGGAGAGAATTCCATAATCGTTACAATTTCAGTTTAAAAATAAAAAGCGCTATTGTAGATAAAAACACACATTTTGTTTGGCTATTTCTATTGTTTATCACAAAACTTAAATTACATTCCTGCCACAGTTTATGGTGAAGATATTTGATTCTGAAATAATGCTACAGTGTGTATTTTCCACTATGAACTGAGAAAATAAAAGTATTTTTAATGGTAAAAATCAATCTTATTGGCTCAGGGAACATTTATTTCCTTTCACCAATTAGTGCTGCAGCAGATAGAGTCGAAGGTTTCGCACAGGAGAATGCCCAATCCTGCACAGCTGTGCTTCAGTTATATGCTGCATACACACTTGAGATAAAAGTCTCTGGAAAAGGCAAGATCACAGACCAATTTTACTCCATTCCATGTAGTATGAGAGCCATACTCTACACAGTCTATTCTATTGAGCTGAACTCCCCATCAGATAAAATCTTTGCAAGATGCTGCACACAAAGATTGCCCGTACACATTCAAAAGATCAGTATCTGCAAAAGATCTCTTCCTGCAATAGATCCATTCCTGCAAAATGCATTCATAGTCTATGAGATCTGCAGATCATCATACACACCTTGTTTAACAGGCAATCATCTGCAGATCATCTGCAGATCAGATCCACCAGGATGGATTTTCAGATCTGCAGATGATTGCCAGATATGCAGATGAAGTCTGTTAAACAAGGTGTGTATGATGATCTGCAGATCTCATAGACTATGAATGCATTTTGCAGGAATGGATCTATTGCAGGAAGAGATCTTTTGCAGATAATGATCTTTTGAATGTGTACGGGCAATCTTTGTGTGCAGCATCTTGCAAAGATTTTATCTGATGGGGAGTGCAGCTCCAAAGAATAGACTGTGTAAGTATGGCTCTCATACTACATGGAATGGGGTAAAATTGGTCTGTGATCTTGCCTTTTCCAGAGACTTTTATCTCAAATGTGTATGCAGCATTAGATCTATGTCTTAATGGCTTAGTTGAAGTCACAGAGGATGTAGATATACTGTAGTGGTGGAAAAAGTGGTTAATAAAGTTTTCTACTTGGTTACCTTGGACAAAGTGTGGACCTTCCTCAGTATTGTTGCTTCGAGGACTGGCTGTCTGAAGCCGAGCATTGTCCAGATTTCGGGAGAGAGGGCAGTATATGTACTACTGTAAAATGTAAGGCAAATTGTATACAGTTTGGAATTGGGCAGTCATTTGCATTTCCTTTTGATTTGAATTGGCAAAATTCTATATTTTACACTATTAGCATTATATTTGCATGCAAGCTATAATTAGATTAGCATCTCACTGACCATCACAAATCAAAAGATACCAACAGGTAGACCTGACCAAGTAGATCACCAGAATTGAGGTGCCCATACACTGGAGGATCGTAAGCAGATCTGACCATCAGATAGATCCCTCTTTGATCAAATATGCTCAGAGAGGGATCTGTTGCTGCCAGTGCAGTGCAAACAGATTTAAAATAATGTAGATTTCAACATGAAATCTATTGGAAATCTGTGCAGCTGTTTCTGCCCGACGGGCCCCTAGGTCTCCCTAATGTATTGTGCAACTCATGGGCCCATGGTGAGTGTTGCAGGCTGACCTGTGCACTAGCACGCCTCCTCCTGTGCCCTACATCTTGCTGGAGGCTGTACCCCATGATCCCGCTGGCATATAGGTGATGTCAGGACATGCGGTGGTGTCGTGTTACAGGCGCCCCCAGCGGCCATGGAGAAAGACGCAAAACGCAGGAGGAGGCGTGCCAGTGGACAGGTGAGCTTGCAACACTCATCACAGGAAGTACATATTTTACAATGGGTAGACTGACTGGGGTCCATCAGCCCATTGGCCATCTGGAAATTTAGTGCTGCTAATGCCCAGGGCTGGACCCGGCCATGACACCGCCTGGACTGCGTATGTCAGGCGGCATCTTCATAAGGGATGGCATCCCACCCCACCCCTTTCCCCCACCCCACGGTCACTGCTCCAAGACCTTCTCCGGCAGAGTCCGGATCCTCCTCGGTCCTCACTGCTGGTGCTGCACTGTCTGGCGTGGCAGCAGTACTTCTGTCTTCAGACCTCAGATCAGCGTAGACCCGCAGTGATAACACAGTCCCTGGTAGCTTGCATGTACATGAAGTAAGATGTAGCTCTGTGATCCACAGCTGGAGAAGGAAAAGGAGCGGGGGGGAGGAAGGGGGGGGGGGGGCGGGGGGGCTGGCTGGCTATTTATACTGGGGGCACCCATGCTTGGCAACCTATATTGGGGGCACTTTTGCCTGGCTACCCATACTGAGGGCACCTATACCTGGCAAAACTTTGATGTGGTCCCCCAATGTTCACACCTCTTTCTTTAGCCTCCCCTTAATGACCTTCACGTCTAGGGAGCCTATCTTACAAGGTAATTCCGGCTGACCATCTTCGGAATGACCGGTGTCTTCCCAAGTGGAAAATCGCTTGTATAGCGCATGGTTTTGTACTGTTAGGTTTAATCATTGAGGAGGAGACAGTTCAAGCTCAGGAGATAAAGGAGGCAGTGGACCTGAGTATCTCGAGGCTTGAAGTGTATAAGGATCATCTGATTTTTGTGAAACTTAATGACCTATTAAAAAGTGAGGTGGAACGTACTCAGAAAAAAATCAAAAAGGAAAAACAGGCCAAATATCATAAAGATTTGGAGGAGTGGAAGGGGGGGTGAATATTTTCTATATCTCCCCGGGAGCCAGCGCTCCAGATCAGGTAGCAGGCTTAGAGGGGGGAAAAAGGTAGAGGACAGTGAGGAGAATCCAGAGTCCCCAGCGTCATCAACCTCAGGAAAGTCAGTTGTTTTTTTAGGCAAAGACAGCGACGCAGATTATTATTATTATTATTATTTAGTATTTATATAGCGCCGACATATTACGCAGCGCTGTACAGTGTATATATATATATATATATCTTGTCACTAACTGTCCCTCAAAGGAGCTCACAATCTAATCCCTACCATTACCATATGTCTATATTATGTAGTGTAAGTACTGTAGTCTAGGGCCAATTTTTTTTAGGGGGAGCCAATTAACTTATCTGTATGTTTTTGGAATGTGGGAGGAAACCGGAGTGCCCGGAGGAATTCCACGCAGACACGGAGATAACATACAAACTCTTTGCAGATAGTGGCCTGGCTGGGATTTGAACCAGGGACCCAGCGCTGCAAGGCGAGAGAGCTAACCACTACGCCACCGTGCTGCAGATCAAAAAAAGAGGCAAGAAAAAGGAAACAGGAGAGGCAGAAAGAAAAAGAGAGAGCAGCCTTTGAAACCTATATTACGGGTCCAGCCACCACGGCAGGGCAAGAACAAGTAAGTTCTGAAATTGCGGTGGAAATGGCCGGTGGAGAACACGTTGTGGAGAGTCCCCCGGTCATTCTGGACAAGGCACAGAATGACAATATGTCGGCTCTCAATATCATAAACCTTTCTGATTTCCCTTTGGGCCCTGACCACATCTCCCTCCTTGGAAAGGGGCTCACTTTCTCGCCGGTCCTGGGTGGCGATGATTTTATCGCTCAAAAGGACCTACAGATGTTTGCACGGAAGATATTGCTGAAATCGATGTATGCAGAAAAGGCAGAGAAAACATTACCCCATGATTATGAGGGTGAAAGTAGTTTTGAGGTGGATGAACCTAGATGGACTCTTAATGATCTGGAGGTACTTCGTGTACTCGATGAGCTGAAGGATCAAGCCAAATGTGACACTGAGCCTGGACAAAATCAAATGGGCGGCGAGAGCCAGCTAATTGAACACGCTCAGTGTCAAAACAAATCCAACTATATGCCCTCGCTACAATCAAATGCGGCAGTGGACATATTTGTCGATCTGGTAACACAGGATCTCAGATCGATAGATTGGGCCCAATCCGGACGTGACAATTTGACACGGGGCGAACGATGCGCCCTGGAGGGATTAAAACGAGCAGAGGATGTCATTGTACGTCCCAGTGACAAGAGGGGAAATGTGGTTCTGTGGTCTCGTGAATTGTATCTAGAGGAAGCCAACAGACAGCTGTCCAATACCAATACGTATGTGCGGCTGCGATGCAGCCCATACGAAAGAATTATGCACGAAGTATTGGAATGGGTTGATGACGCGGGTGAGGAAGGAATCATTGATGAACAAGAAATTAGATTTCATAAAATACAAACTTATCGAGTCCCCGTTCTGTATCTGATCCCCAAGGTCCATAAAAATGTCAACAGACCGCCAGGTAGGCCGATAGTGAGCGCAATTAATGGTCCTACTGAAAAACTGTCCAAATGGATAGATCAAAAGATCAAAAACTTAGTGACATCCCTGCCATCCTATGTACAGGATTCAAGGGACGTACTGCGTCTCATTGACGGCCTAGCGATGGAACCTGGTGACATACTCGTGGGGATCGACGTGGAAAGCTTGTACACGTCGATACCCCACGAGGTGGGACTGAGAGCACTGGAATTTTTCCTGGAGGACACCTCTCCTGCAACACCGGTCCACAATGAATTTGTGATAAGAGCAATGAGATATGTCCTGGAGCACAATTGTTTCATGTTTGGGGATACCCATTATAGGTAGGTGCGCGGCACGTCGATGGGCGCGGCCTGCGCGCCTGCCTATGCCTGCTTACATCTAGGCCAATGGGAGCGATGCGATGTCTATCCAATGCCGATGTTCAGTCGACACGTCAGGGTCTGGCTTCGTTTTATTGATGACGTTCTGGTGGTGTGGAGGGGAGGTGAGGACGAGTTGGAGCGGTTCATGGAGCTGTTGAACCAAAATCAGCGGAACATTAATCTAACTTACCTGTGCAGCGGGAATGAGATTGCATTTCTCGATCTGCTGATCAGGAGGATTGATGGTGAACTACACACGTCAACGTTCCGGAAACCAACCGCTGGGAATACTCTCCTCCACGCCACCAGCCATCACCCCCGTTCCCTAAAAAATGGGATACCGATAGGCCAGTTCCTTCGCATACGCAGGAACTGCTCGCGCGATGTCGATTTCCGAGATGAGGCGATCGGGATGTATGATAGATTTCGGGCACGAGGATACCAGCATGAGGTTTTGTGCTCAGGGGCGGAAAGAGCTATGCAGAACACACGACGTAAACTCCTTTATGGAGAGAAAAGAGGCCAAAAAGCAAATATAGAATACCCGAGATACATCTCGCAATTTAATTCAAATTGGGGTAAGATCAGAGACAGCTTGTCCCGACATTGGTCGGTCCAAAAGGTTGACCCTCAGATAGGACCGGTAATTGGCCCATATCCCCAGATGGTTGCTCGGCGAGCACCGAATTTGAGAGACCAACTGGTCCACTCGGATCTATTGCCAAAAACGAATTGGCTGAATAGAAGGGTACCGAATGGAATGTACATATGTGGTGCTTGCACTGTATGTGAGTATGTGTCAGTGGGTGGGACCTTTAGTTCACCCCAACAACAAAAAGTATGGAAAATCCGCAGTTTTATTAATTGCAATTCTGAATGGGTATTATATTGCATTGAATGTCCGTGCCCAATGATTTATGTTGGAATGACGACCAGGAAGCTAAAGACACGCATTTCAGAACATATAAGCAATATAAAATGCGGAAAGAAACTGCATGACGAATATAGGAGCTCCCTGGCTGAACATTTCTGTGTGGTCCATGGTGGGTCTCTAGCTGGATTCAGGTTTAAGGGGATCTACAGACTGACCAATAACAGGAGAGGGGGAGACAGGGAACGGGTACTGCTGCAACAGGAATGCAGGTGGATTTACCTGTTACAATCACTGTCCCCAAATGGTCTCAATCAAGAATTGGATTATAAGGTTTTCCTGTAAAGTGTACCTGTATAAGTCTTCCGCAACTTGTGCGAAATATACAATTTGATCAGATCAAAAAGCGCGGTGCGCTATACAAATGAGACATATAGGCAGGTGTATGTGCATATGCGCCTGTCTGTTGGGCTGGCAGAAACAGCTAAGAAAGTGGACCTAGGGATTCTAAATGCATGCAGCGCATGCAGTAGAAACAGAGTACTGTTAAGTTCCTGATCAGGAGACCCTGCAATAATTGCCATGACAGCGAAAGTGGGACTGGCGAAACTAGAGATGAGCGTAATGACGTAATTACGATTTCACGAAATTTCGCGTAATTAGTGTAATTACGATTATGGCCGTAAGTACATAATCGTAATGAAGAAGGATTTCGCGAAATTTCGCTTAAGCATAATTTTCGCGTAATTTCCGCATTACAATGGGTATTTGTTCATGCCGTAATTTCGCATTAAACGCTACCGTAATTTCGCGTTAAACCGTAACGCACCGTATAATATAAAAAAGCCGCCAACTTTAAGGGTTAATAGCAAAGCCCCCTTAAATGCTAAGAGACTCAAATTTGGAGAATATATTAAGGAGATCAGAAGGAATAAGAGGAACATTTTTTTTTTCAAAAAGACCTTATAGTTTTTGAGAAAATCGATGTTAAAGTTTCAAAGTAAAAATGTATACATTTAAAAACCGGTTAATAGCAAAGCCTGCTTAAAGTTTAGGAACACCAAATTCCTAGGGTATATTAAGGGGATCAGTGGGAATAAGAGGAAAATTTTTTTTTTCAAAAAGACCTTATAGTTTTTGAGAAAATCAATTTTTAAGTTTCAAGGGCAAAAATGTCTTTTAAATGCGGAAAATGTCAGGTTTTTTTGCAGGATTTGAAGGAACCCCATTGGTCTGCTAAGGACCAATGGGGCTCCTTGGAGCCCAAATTCAAAGATGCTTAGAGAGCTCTGAGCTATATAGCTCAGAGCTCTGTCGGGTCTGTGCAGCGCAGACGCATATGCGGCGGCTGAGCGGCGAGTGACGTCGGGTGCGGTGTAGTTACAATGTAACAAAGTTGTTACATTGTAATAACTTTGTTACATTGTAACTGATAGAACATTTCCGAGGCTATTTCGAGGGATCATTTATTTAAAGGGACAGGTAAGTATTAATGGTTTATTAAGAATATTAAAGGACTTTTTTCGTGGTTATGTTTTTTGTTCAATTAAAATACTTTTTCTAAGTGTTTGTGTGTTTATTTACTTTTAACTCTTAAAGGAAATGGGTAAGGGGTACAAGTACCTCTCTACTCATTTCTCCTGGGAGGGGGGGGTGGGCATCTGGGGGACCCCTTTTTAAAGGGGACTCCCAGATTCCACCATGAACCCCCCCCCCCCAGGAAATCGCGGCCTCCACCTCCACCGCCCATTGGAGGTGGAGAAGAGCCCCTTGTCCTTGGATTGGACAAGGGCTCGGAGGGGGAGGGGAAAGCTTGGCTGCCCCTCCCCTTCCGAGACCCCCCAATCCATGGACCATGCGGGCTGGTATAGTCAGGGTGCGGAGCCCCACGCGGCCGGTGCTCCGCATTCTGGCTATCCCAGCCTGCATGGGGGACAAGGAGTTAAAGAGGTCTGGGAGGGGGGACCCCACGTCGTTTTTTTTTTATATTTCCCACACTCAGAACGAAGTAAGTAAAACTCTTCCCACTTGGGGGAATCTATGAAAATAATACACTATTGTTACCTGTGCAAAAAAAACTGACATTTTCCACATTTAAAAGACATTTTTGCCCTTGAAACTTTAACATCGATTTTCTCAAAAACTATAAGGTCTTTTTGCAAAAAAAATTTTCCCTCTTATTCCTTCTGATCTCCTTAATACATTCTCCAAATTTGAGGCTCTTGGCATGTAAGGGGGCTTTGCTATTAACCCTTAAAGTCGGCGGCTTTTTTACATTATACGGAGCGTTACGGTTTAACGCGAAATTACGGTAGCGTTTAATGCGAAATTACGGCATGAACGAAACGCGAAATTACGCGTTGAAAATTACGCTTACGGTATTTTCAATTACGATTTTAATGGCAATTACGCTACTGTAATTTCGCATCGTAATTGCAAATTTCGCATGCGTAATTATAGTAATGCGAAATTACGAAAATTTCGGCTCAACTCTAGGCGAAACAGCCGGCAAACACGCATAAAGAGGGCATCTCCGCCTCCCCCTTACGTCATACACTCTGATGAAGTCCGTGGTGGGCGGGCGCAATGCGTCAGTGGGCGGGGCTACAACCTGCAATGTGTTCTGAGCGTCTCCGTGGTCCATGAACTCTCAGCCGGAAGGGATCGCCTAAGTGGACTAGCACACCGCTACTCCCCGCTGCGGACGCGCTGTCGGGTTGAGAGGCAGGTGAGCGAAGACAGATCCTCATATTGACATCCGGGAATCGTGACTGGAGGCAGCGTGGTGAGACTGGTGAGATACCAATCGCTGTTATCCAGCCAAGTGATATGGTTGCTTAAAACGGGAACCCTTAACAGAGCTGAGGATCAAGTTCATGCAGCAGACCTGGCTACCTCTGTCTCCCCACTCTGAGGATATCGTAGATGGTACCGGTACCAGTGTGGATGAGGGGTGCTTGTGGTATGCTGGGTTGTGCTTGAATGGAGCGCTCCACATTGTTTTTCATTGTTTTTAGGATGGAGGTGTCTTGTTCTTGTTTTTGCATACATGTGCACAATAAAGCATTTTGATATATTGGTATCCCCTGGGTGGTCACATTCAATTATTTGAGGTAGCCTATCTTACAAGGGTCATAAAACAAGTGTGTCAATCACTATTTTACACCCATAACATGTGTAGCAAAAAAAAAAAAAAAAACCTGATCTGGAGTATGGTCCCCTGTACTTCAGGAATGGAAAGCTAGTAATAGGGGCACCCTACTGCTCTGGGCCCCCATGCAACTGCAGGAACTGCTCCTCTATAGTTGCGCCTCTGATTCTGCATGTCTGTGTATTCATTATTTCTGTTACTGACACCTGGAGCAACCACTAGCCATTGTTCTACATGACAGGTATTAATAGTCTGCACAGGACCTTTTGTTCAGGTGAGGTGAGTATGGCTAGTCTCTATTTTTACAGGGACACAGGCCTGGCCATTCAGGACAACAGCTGTACAGTTCTACAGAAACGCATAACTGATTTTTATTGTTTGCTTATGTATGTCCTCCAAATTTGGCAGCCTAGCAGCTGACTTGATTGGAGATTATCGGGGGACTGCGGCATCGTTGCAAAGCAATAGTAAAGAAGTGTCTAATTCTGTGGTAAAATGTATGCATGTTATTGTGGAAAGCAAAGGAATTGGCGTTGACTCAGCTTTTGAGGTGGACTAAAGCCAACACATAATCATTTGGGGAAGCATAATTCTGTGACTGCATGGGAATGTTTGCTAATGTGACCTTTGTTAATGTATTATTATTGTCTCTAAACCAAAACCGAATTATCTGACAAGGAAATGATTGTGGACACCCAAGACTGTGTGTCTGCAGCCCCTCCCCCCCCCCACCTCTCTCTGGCCTGACCCTCTGCCAGTATACAGACCACGTTTCAAGGATTTTGTGAAAAAATAGTTATTTGTAAACTGGCAGCCAAATGTTGTGTCATTGAAAATGAATTGTAGTGTATTTTACATTACAGGGATAATGTGATTTTAATTTGTTTTCGGTTTTAGTTTTGCAGTCACATCGTTTTCAGCCCATAAAAAGCTTACATTTTTTTAAAGGGAACCAAGCAGCATTTTTAACCCCCCAGGCAGTTCAATAGATAGCAAATTAAAAATACATGCTAAAAATGTGGTTCATTATTAAAAAAAACTTTCATTTTACCAAATTTTTTTTACATTTAAGGGTTAATTACAGGCAGAATCCTTCTACTTCCTGTACTTCCTCCATTCCTCAAGCCTCGCAAGCAATAGAAGATGGAAGGCAGATAAGGCCCCTTTCACATTACAGCAATTATCCTGCGTTTTGACCAAAAGTGAAAATGCAGTGTTGACCAAGGTAAAATGAAAGTCCATAGACTTTCATTATACCTTTCACACCCGACGCTGCATTTCGATGTATTGCGGTACGACGCACCCGGGAGCATTTTAACGCCGGGAATCGGCGTTTCCCCGTCGGGTTAATTAATTACTACCACCGCTGCTCAGCATTGCACCGCAGATTCCCGACGACACGCCGCAACGCATGCAGGAGGCGTTCTCCTGCACGCGTTGTACTGTGAAAGACGCCTTAGAAATCACCTAATTATACTTAATTGCCACAAGCTTAGATCAAACAAACCCTATAAACATTAGGGAGGGGGATGAGTCTTCAGGTACATACACACGCAGTACGGAAGCCAACGACGGGTCCATCAGACCCTCCCGCTGGGCGGACTTGCAGCTGACAGTGGTACGTGTGTACGCACTGTCGGCAGACTGATAAGGCTGTTCCTGAACGATTCGCTGAGTGGTAACAGAAATCTGACAGAAGTGACAGGTTTTGGACTAGTCCATCTCTTCATAGGGGATTCTCAGCAGGGCTTTTATTCTTTCTAAAGATATTCCCTAAAAAGGATTTAAACAATTATGCTGGCCAGCTTCCCTGTTTGCTACACAGTTTTGTTGGCAGTTGGGCAGAGCAACTGCCATTTACTAAGTGCTTTTGAAAATAAATAAATCCCTGAGAATCCCCCCATGTAGAGATGGACCAGTCTAAAACCTGTCGCTTCTGTCAGATTTCTACTACCTACTGTAAGTGACAGCAATATAGGAGAAAAGTAATTTATGGCTCATTTTACTCTGGAAAAACATACTTCTTATTTGTTTATGTTTTCAATTTTACAATTTTTCGCCTTAGTGCCCCTTTAACTGTCCTTGCCCCTGCAAAGAAAAAAACAACAACAAAAACCAATGAAAAAAAACAAAGAGCAATGAAAATCCACAAAGGGACTATTCGTGACCTTGAGACTATACTGTGTACTCCTATCTGTTTATTGCCCGAGGAAGTGGGAACATACCCGTGAAATGCGTTGCACTGTTTGTTTTGGAGTATATTAATAAACTTGTTGTCATAAAACTGACGGTATCTTGTCTGCTTCGGGGAGGCGAGTCCACCACCACCTCCTGAGGGATTTTAAGCCTTTTAGAACCTTTTATCCTGCTGGCGCCTCTGTTCACTCTTACATTGACTTCCATGCTATTCAAACTAAAAATATTTGCTTGATCCTGGAATTGCGCTTCAATGTTTTTATCTTTATTTTTCACTGGAAGTTACCCTTAACATGTTTTGCTTGTGTTTATTTTCGATTCTCGCTTAGAGCTTATGCTATTTCCATAGATAATATCAAGGTGGAAAGGCAGAGAAGAGGCGATGATTTTAAACCGCTTTCTTGGCATTGACAGCAGAGCCCATCAGAGACTGAAGATGGATGGGTTCTGTCCCGATAAGATGCTTGAATATGCTGTAAAGCTGCCTATGTTCTTTACATTCCATTGATCATATCCTTTGTTCAAACAAACAAACGGACCCGCAACCTTTGTTACAACCACATAAACAGCTCATCCCGCGAGATATGACAGACATCTATTGACCGCAAGGTTTCCGTAAGGACGGGGACCTTACTGTATTTATCAGTCCAAGATTTCCTATTAGACAAGCAACAAAATAAATAAATAAAAATGCAGATCAGCCTTTGTCTCAGTAGACTGTAGACTACAGAGGTAATCTGGATAAAACAGCCTCCATAAAAACAAATAAATAAATAAAAAAATTGAAAAAAAATAAAAATAAAAGAGAAAACAGAATAAAAAACAAAAACATCAAAAAATAAAAGTAAAGTGCTCTAAAGATTTCTGATTTTCAATCGTACGGTCTGCATTTTAAATAGCAATCTGCCTGTTCCCTTTTATACAGTGGTCAGTGGGAAGTCCTGTCACCACAGAGTTAATTTGTTAGTTCGGGGAGGCAAACAAAGGCCATGTCAGAGTTAATAAAGGTATGTCTGACATGTACCAAGAAAGAGGAGCACTTTCACTACCAGCTGGAGATCCCTGTAATTACTCCTGGCTGCCCTACAGCACAATCTGACAATTGTCTTGAGAGGCTAAAAGACTAAAAGATGCAAAAATCAGAAGGAACAAAAAAAAGAAATGAAAAAGAAAAATAAACCCATAAATTCGATTGAAATGTGAAAGCTAGAACAACCGCACTCTTTGTTCTCATCCTTTATCTTTCAAAACAATATCTGAAATTCACACGAGAGCAAATTGCAAATGTCGCCACCACTGTGAATTTCGAAAATTTGTATGCTACTTTTGAAATAAAAATTCTTTGTTTATTCTCTTGTTTTGAGAATTTATTAGGAAAACAATCGTTTTTCTTCTTTTGTATCCTCGTCTTCTCACTCACTGCCCGACGGCTCCTGCGATGTCCCCTTGATGATGGTCGTCAGCGACGCCTCTTCAGGCTGGCGGGTGCTCATGCAGTCACGAGACGCCACACGCCGGGAGCGAACAAGACTGTGATACTTTGCGCGGCAGTCGTCGGGGATCTTAGCGAACCGATCCGCTGTGACGGTCGTTATAGCCATGCGATGCTGAGCGACGTTACGTCGTTTTGCAACTTTACCCACGTCACAATATCGCAGAAACAACTGCTTGGCTCGGAAACAACTGCACGTCAGTCGGTGGTAAAATTATTGGGAAAATCGCAACGTGGGTACTTAGCTTAATACATAATGGCAATCTTTTGTAGTACAATATTATATACTGTATGATATGAACAGGGGTAAAGCAGATATTACAACACACATTAAAGTCCATCTAAGGGCAAAAGGAAACTGACAGTGGGGATACAATATGGACAATAGCTTTTTTGTTAGGTAAGACTGTTGGTAGTATCAAAAGGCACAGACTAACCAGCAAGCTCATGGGGACCCAGAACTCATTGGAGTGTGTAAGGGACTACAATGGTCCCTTACACACTCCAATGAGTTCTGGGTCACCATGAGCTTGCTGGTTAGTCTGGGCCTCTCGGATTTACAAGCCCTACTCCATAGAGCCAAATTAATCCATGCCATGCACTGATGAGGATCAAACAATCCGAAACAGTCTGTATACATGTTGGATTAGTATGGCTCTGTACAAATTAACAAGCTTACACATCATTGCATTCCAGCGGTTCTGGAGGTGTGTTTAGCTTCTAAGGGTACAATGGTTAATTTGCATATATTCAGCAGTGTTGCACTGGGAGACATCTCAAGCTCACTCCAACCTGAATTATCGCAAATTCTTTGTTTTTCTTAACATGGTAGTATGAAAAGAATTACCTAAACTGCAGTATATTAAAGCAACCATAAGTTGTCACTGTAAAATGTATGTAAGCCGCATTCCCTGATGGTGGTGTAAACTGGCGTAACAATAGGGGATGCAACCCCTGCCCCCGCAGGGGGGCCTGGCCCCCCCCCCCGGGGCCTCGCTCGGGGCAGTTTTGGGGGGCTGGAGGGGTCGCAGCATGAGGGGAAAGCCATGCCCACAGTCGGCGGGGAGACTAGAAGTCGCGTCAGAGACTAGAGTGAGGACTAGAGCGCACGGAAGACAGAAGGTATGTATCAGCCGTTGCTGACACTCATTAAGCTGGAGGGGAGCGCAGAGGGGATAGCCCCGAGATGAGGGAGGGGGGGACCGTCCCCCCTCCCCGTCGCCTGTGGGCATGGCTTTCCCCTCATGCTGTGACCCCTCCTGCCCCCCAAAACGGCCCGAGTGGGCCCCAGTGAGGGGGGGCCGCTCAGAATTTCTGCAGGGGAGCCCGGTGGGGCCTAGTTACGCCCCTGGTGGTGTATAATATATCTCTGCATGTTTTTCTTTGGTAAAGAGTTCTAACTTGTTATACTGGGTGCTCTATCTGCGTGTACAGACCACTCTGCTCCAATAAAGACAGGCAGAGGCCTGTCTTACCTATCAGAGCAGCTATTGTCCACATTGTAGAGCTCTGAATGTGGCTCTTCTCCAACATCTCACAGTACTCCAGCCTCACTGCACAGAATTGGCCCCAGTCCTCACTACCCTGTTCAACCTCTCCCTATCCACAGGCACCTTCCCCTCAGACTTCAAGCAGGCCACTGTACTACCCCTGCTCAAGAAACCCTCCCCCGACCCCTCACTACTACCCTCCAACTACTGCCCTATCTCCCTCCTCCCCTTTGCCTCAAAACTCCTTGAGCGTCTGGTTCACAAACGCCTGACCCAGTACCTCAATGCCAACTCGCTGCTAGACCCACTGCAATCTGGATTTCGGCCTGCCCACTCAACCAAAACTGCTCTCACCAAAGTGGTCAATGACCTTGCCTTAGCTAAAGCTGAAGGTAAACACTCCATTCTCCTCCTCCTTGACCTTTTAGCAGCTTTTGACACAGTAGATCATCCCCTACTCCTCCAGTCCCTCCAGTCCATGGGCATTCACGATCTCTCCCTGACCTGACTTTCATCTTACCTCTCCAACTGCTCCTTCACGACCGCCTTCAATGAGTCCTCGTCCACCCCCAACCACCTCTCGGTGGGAGAACCCCAAGGCTCGGCCCTTGGCCCCCTACTGTTCACCCTATACACATCCTCCATTGGCAAGGTTATCTCCTCCATTGGTTTTAACTATCATCTGTATGCAGATGACACCAGTCCCATATCTACCTCCACACCACTGACATATCCACCACTACCATGGACAGCAAGGTCTCCTCCTGCCTATCAGCCATCTCCTCCTGGATGTCCGCTAGGTTCCTGAAACTAAATCTAGACAAAACGGAATTTATGATCTTCCCACCCCGGTCGTCCATGAACCTCCAAGATGTGCATGTCACTGTTAACCACACTACCATTTGCCCTACCTCTCAAGCCCGCTGTCTGGGTGTCACCCTGGACTCCGCACTCTCCTTCACTCCCCACATCCAAAACCTCACAAAGTCCTGCAACTTCCACCTTCGTAACATCTGTAAGATTCACCCTTTCCTGACCTCTGCCACCACCAAACTCCTCATCCATGCCCTCATAAGTTCTCGCCTTGACTACTGCAATGCCCTTCTGTCTGGTCTCCCTATGACCCGAACAGCCCCACTGCAGTCCATTATGAATGCGGCAGCCAGAATTATCCACTGCTCCCATCGCTCCACCACGGCTGATCCCCTCCTTGAATCCCTCCACTGGTTTCCTATCCAGTCCAGAATCCGATTCAAGATACTGTGTCTGACCTACAAATCTGTCCACAAAACCTGTCCAACCTACATTTCCGATCTTACTCAGAGGTACACACCTAGACGCTCACTCCGCTCTTCCAATGAACTTCGCCTAACCGCCCCCAGCATCACCCAGTCCCATGCACGCCTCCAGGTCTTCTCAAGAGCTGCTCCAACACTATGGAACTCCCTACCTCCACCCATTAGGGCAGCCCCCTCCTTCAACATCTTCAAGAAAACACTCAAAACTACCTTTCGTGTCCTTACCTCTCCCTCTAGATTTTAAGCCTTTGGGCAGGGTCCTCCTCCTTTTGTGTCCTACCTGATCATGCACCTCCATTACTGTGAACCCATGCTATGCATCTGAGTGAACCTAACTTGCCTCATCTCCATGCTCCCCTCCAGTGACTAAGCATTACATTGTACTCATACTGTGCTGCATGATCTGATCTTTCTTGTATTCAGGTATTGTCATTTTGCTGTATGTCACCACTAACATTGTATGTAACCTAAACTAATGTCCAGCGCTGCATAATATGTTGGCGCTTTATAAATACAATAAATAAATAAGTAGCAACTCCCATCTATACACAAAACACCCTCTTTTTACTCTATGGGAAGCTCTGATCAATGGTCAGAGTTCTGAAGTGTCAGGCAACCACTGTGAGTAGTAAAAAGCCACACATCCACTACACTATGAAAAGGGTAACTGCTCTGGAAACTTACAGTACCAGTACTGCTGTTTGTTTTTTATTATTGCCTCTAGATGGGCTTTGAATTGGATCCAAACTCTTGCACAACACACAATGAAAAGTTTTCATTTCACATATAAGTGCTGAAGAAATACATTGCAGTGTGCCTTGCCTGTTTTTTTTTTTTTTTTACAAACATCTACATCAGAGTGTAATTAGCTTATCAGCAACTGTGACACACAGCACCACCAAGTCCTCTGCAGGAAAGACTGAGGCTTAACTTTTTCTGTACTACCTGCACAATTAATTCAGTTCAAACTTCATTTTTTTAGGATTTCCATATGGGCCCATTTCCACTTGTGCCAAAATCAGCACAAGTCTGCGACAATTTCCCGCAGTCATTTCCTGCAGCGTTTCAATAGCTTAGCAGATTTCTGCAGCACACACCTGAATCCCTATAGCCATGCATAGCACGGCTTAGTGATTCATCTTTGCAGCACAACAGGAGCCGCGGCTGAATCAGAAACAGCTGTGGCTCCTAGTGAAAACCACTCCTTAATTGTAATGAATACTTTTTTTCCCTAAAGGTTATCATGCTGTGACTAATCTTTTAGAGCAGGAGAAGGTTCTGAGTTTAGATCCACATTAATGCTTTTGGCCTGATTTACCAAACCATTTCCAGAGATCCTCAAGCACCTTCAATTGGGACAATCACAGCTTAAAGTGGAATGAAACCCAGCATTTCTTCTTTGCTCTTAAAGATTATTTACAGCATATTATATACAACCAGCATTTTTTTTCTAGAACAGCATTCAACTAGTTAAACACAGGACTTTTCCTTACAAGCTCTCTGCAGGGAAAGCTGGATTCATCTGAACTAGTGATTATCTTGTGTTTACTTAATTGTATCAAATGAGGAATGTAAACACTTCTCTGACTGTGCAGACACTCCAGAACACAGAGAGGTACTCAGAAATCATCCCTGGTACATTATAATAGAAATATATCAGTTATGAATAAAATGCAATTGCAGCTCTCAGAGCAAAACAAATGTACTTTGGGAAATTGTAATTTCCAAATGAATACTACTACTTATGTACAAAAGCAAATATTATAACTGTATGTGATATAGAAAAGTAGGCAAACATGTTTTTATTAAATATTTTGTCAAGGTTGTATACCGCTTTAAGGGCTCAAACAAACCTGGAGTGTATTTAATAAAACATAAAAACAAATTCCATTAGATGTTAGATACAGGTTTTTTTACTGGCAGGTTGCTGAAAGGTTAGGTTATTAAATTAGCAGTTGTACAACTACAATTTTATGCAGGTGCCCACAGTTAGTGTTTTTTTTTCCTGTATTAAGTACACCTGAAGTCAAGTGAAAGAAATATGGAGGTAGAGGCCTGGCTGTCCTGCTGATCCTCTGCCTCTAATACTTTTAGCCACAGAACCTGAACACAGGGCCGGGCCGAGGCATAGGCTGGAGAGGCTCCAGCCTCAGGGCGCAGTGTAGGAGGGGGGCGCAGAATTCATTCAGCTGTCATTCCTAATTGTGTTTGAAGCAGAGAGAAATAAGAAAAAGGGATACATGGCAGTGACTGCAAGCCAGATAACTAGATATTAAGGTGTTGGGGAGGTTGTGGGCCCTGTGGCGCCTCTTAGTCTAATAGCAATCAGTGTGTGACGGCGGGGGTGGGGGGGATGGGGGGCGCACTTTGGTGTCTCAGCCTTGGGTGCTGGAGGATCTTGTCCCGGCTCTGCCTGAACATGCAGCAGATCAGATGTTTCTGACTGAAACCTGACTAGATTAGCTGTGTGCATGTTTCAGGTGTGTGATTCAGATTCTACTGATGCCACGAAGATCAACAGGAACAAGACTATCATGTAACTGGTATTGTTTAAATGCAAATAAATATGGCAGCCTCAGTGTGCATCTCCCTTTAGGTTCCCTATCCCTTTAAAGTTTCACTGAAGCAACAAAACAAAACAAAAAACAAAACAAAAACGTATGATATAATGAATTGTGTGTGTAGTATGGATAATTAATATAACATTAGTAGCAAAGAAAATAGTCTTATTTTTATTTTCAGTTAAATAGCTTTATTTTTTTATAACATTGCATCATCCTGTCATATTTTCTAATTACAAACAACACTGTATTTTAAACTATGAAACAGAGCAGAGCTAATAATCCTTTGAACTCCCCTGCAGTAAAACCTTATCTGAAGCTGCCTCTCACTGTTTCTTACTCAAAACAAAAAACTTCCCGTGGATGCTGCATGCAACTGTAATCACATGGCTACTAGATGAACAAACTGTGGTTGCCATGTGTTTTTCACGATCCTCCAACTTTCGTAAATCAGGCCTTATAGGAGAGAGATAGAACTTTGGAGAAAATGGAATTCGACAAATGTAGCACCATATAATGTGCTGTTATTGTTGTTATATACTGCTGCCTTTGGAGGGCATGGTTCCTTTAAGCCTGCAGAGAAGTCTGGAAGAGAGGGTAGAGAAAGCAGAGGCTTCTGGGAGCTGAGGAGTGGCTGGTGTGCGTGGGGCCTCTGAGAGAGTTCTGGAGTGACTGGAACTGATTTTTCAGGCCTAAATCCAACAGACTAGCCCACATGTTGATTGCGGAGTTTTAAGAAGGGCTCCTGTGACAAATTTCTGAACACAAACATGCTAGGACTGATGCATTGATTACAAGTGAAGAATTGACACACCAGTAGTTATGATGCATGCATGACTAAGTGGAGGGTACATTGGCTTGAGCACACAGGGGCTTGTCACTTGCATTATGTATTAATGTGGAATTTTGTGTGCGTCATTTGTAAATGCCAATTCCTTAGTAAAATGTATAGAAGCATGAATAAATGACATTTGAGATTTTGTCTTGTTTTATGATTTCCGAGCTGTATGACTCATAAGCACAAAGCATGCTGCACAGCAGGGGTCCCCAACTCTTGACAGCTTGGGAACCACCTTCAGACATAGCGGGGAACATTAGCTTCTGAGACATTCAGTGTGACACTCAGGGCTGCAAACTCAAGGTAAAGACTCAGTGAGAAAAAACAATATTAGAACTGTGTGTCATTATTAACACTGTGGGCACTTGCTACTCTTAGGTGAAAAAAGTCAGAATAAGGGTAAGGGCTGGTTCTAGTAACAATGGGGTCACCAGAAAAAAATACCCTAGGGTCCCCCAACAGATCTGACCAAAAGATGGCATTAGGAGCCCTTCGTTGCTGACAAATTCCCCCCAGGGCCCCTGAGCCTCTTGCCTCTTCCCTCTCCTTAGGTGAGTATCTGTTTTTTTTATTTTAACCACTTTACCCCCGCCCGTACGGATTTCTCCGTCCCTTTTTCCATCCTTTAACCCCCAGGGACGGAGAAATCCGTACTTTGCGCACTCCCGCCGCTGCCCGCGCTCCCGCTCGTAAACTCGCCGCCCGCCGCTAGTAAACACGCCGCCGCCCGCTCGCCCGGAGATCAATGAACGGGAAAATCGATTCTCGTTCGTTGATCTTAGCCCCGCAATGATCCGCTGCTCTCCGATGGGCAGCGCGATCATTGTGAAAAGATACAAACTTACCCAGCCTCCAAGTACTTCCTCCAAGCTTTCGGAAGGAGGCTTGGAGGTCGCATTAAAGCAAAGAGTTACTGTGGCCATCTTGTGGCCAAATAGTAAAACTACACCCTACACATTTTTCACATACAAATAAATTACTTTTACACAAAAAATTAACTCATTACCTCCCACACTCCCAATTTTTTTTTGTTTGTAATAAAAAAATTTTTAAAAAATGTACAATAAAAAAAAAATACATAAATAGTTACCTTAGGGACTGAACTTTTTAAATATTTATGTCAGGAGGGTACAACACTGTTACTTTATAAACTATGGGCTTGTAATTAGGGATGGACGCAATACTGAAAAAAATACACCTTTATTTCCAAATAAAATATTGGCGCCAAACATTGTGATAGGGACATAATTTAAATGGTTTTATAACCGGGACAAAAGGGCAAATACATTTCATGGGTTTTAATTACAGTAGCATGCATTATTTAAAAACTATAATGGCCGAAAACTGAAAAATAATTAATTTTTTCCCCACATTTTTCCTATTTTCCCATTAAAACACATTTAGAATAAAATAATTCTTGGCATAATGTCCCACCTAAAGAAAGCCTAATTGGTGGTGGAAAAAACAAGATATAGATCGTTTAATTGTGATAAGTAATGATAAAGTTATAGACGAATGAATGGAAGGAGCGCTGAAAGGTGAAAATTGCTCTGGTGGTCAGGGGGTAAACCCCCTCAGTGGTGAAGTGGTTAAAATACCCTTCAGACTCACTTTGAAGCAAATCTTTCCAAACCCGGCTGCTCCCCAGGTAGTCAGCTTTATGTGGGAACCGAGTTTAACGGATATTATCATAGCAAATCCTAATACATTTAACACAGATCCAAATTAAGCCTGTACTGCTGATGTCCAGGGGTAGTGCACAGGTTAACAAAAAGCTGCCTATATTTATCAGCTCTGAAGAGTAGGAGACCTATCATTATTGATTTATAAAGCGTCAACATATTCCATGGTGCTGTACAAAGTAAGAAACAAACATGGGGTACAAAATAATACAGACGATGATATACACGAATATATAAAATACAGAGTTGGTACAAAATATAGAATCCATACAAAATGCAGACTTGTTAATTACAGTGACAAAAGTAATTTAAATAAAATGTGTAAAAATTCCAAGACATGGTATGGTGAGAGCTTTGGGAGCTTTCAATCTAAAGGAATAGTGGGGAACAAGGTGGGGTAGCATACTAATAATCATACCTAGAGGCAGTCATTTTAGGTTATCTAAAAGGGTACAATGGTTAATTTGCATATATTCAGCAGTGGTGCTCTGGGAGACATCTCGAGCTCACTCCAACCTGAATTATCGCAAATTCTTTCTGTTTTAGGAAAGCAAATTTTTGTTTTTCTTAACATCTTAGTAAGGGGGCTTTTAGGACCATTGTAGTCCCTTACACACTCCAATGAGTTCTGGGTCACCATGAGCTTGCTGGTTAGTCTGTACCTCTCGGTTTACAAGCCCTACTCCATAGAGCCAAATTAATCCATGCCATGCACTGATGAGGATCAAACAATCCGAAACAGTCTGTATGCATGTTGGATTATTATGGCTCTGTACAATTTAACAAGCTGACACATCATTGCAATCCAGCGGTTCTGGAGGTGTGTTTAGCTTCTAAGGGTACAATGGTTAATTTGCATATATTCAGCAGTGGTGCTCTGGGAGACATCTCGAGCTCACTCCAACCTGAATTATCGCAAATTCTTTCTGTTTTAGGAAAGCAAATTTTTGTTTTTCTTAACATCTTAGTAAGGGGGCTTTTAGGACCATTCTAGTCCCTTACACACTCCAATGAGTTCTGGGTCACCATGAGCTTGCTGGTTAGTCTGTACCTCTCGGTTTACAAGCCCTACTCCATAGAGCCAAATTAATCCATGCCATGCACTGATGAGGATCAAACAATCCGAAACAGTCTGTATGCATGTTGGATTATTATGGCTCTGTACAATTTAACAAGCTGACACATCATTGCAATCCAGCGGTTCTGGAGGTGTGTTTAGCTTCTAAGGGTACAATGGTTAATTTGCATATATTCAGCAGTGGTGCTCTGGGAGACATCTCGAGCTCACTCCAACCTGAATTATCGCAAATTCTTTCTGTTTTAGGAAAGCAAATTTTTGTTTTTCTTAACATCTTAGTAAGGGGGCTTTTAGGACCATTGTAGTCCCTTACACACTCCAATGAGTTCTGGGTCACCATGAGCTTGCTGGTTAGTCTGTACCTCTCGGTTTACAAGCCCTACTCCATAGAGCCAAATTAATCCATGCCATGCACTGATGAGGATCAAACAATCCGAAACAGTCTGTGCATCGCCGCTCGGCCTTTTGGCTTAGACCAAGTGTGTCTGTATTTAGTTCTGAGTCAGGAGGTTTAGTGGGGGGTCTCCTTTTGGGGGCCCCGGGAACATCAGAGGGGCGAAGGTCGTCTAGCTGGTTGCTGCAACGACGGAGCCCAGGAGAACGCCACTGCGCAATTCTGTGCGAATTCAGGTGGATAAGGAGGCGGTGAAGGAAATCGGTCTGAAGACGGTCTGTGTCGATGTGCTGCTGGATATCCTAGACCTACAGGTAACAGAGATCTATGCCATTCAGGAGTTTGTGGAATTGGGCACTTATGATCTTTCTCTTTATACCGAGGAGAAATGTCTTGCACTGTGTGAAAATTGGAAGAAGCTGGTTCTGGAGGGGACTTATCCTGTGCTGCAGAAGATCCAGATCACTCCCATGTTTGACCCTGGGGTGAAGTATTTGACTGTCCATTGTTTGAACCCGTTTATGGAAGTGCACACAGTGAGGACCTTTTTGAAGCAATATTGTGAGGATATTGGTAATGCTGAGAAACTGTATAACCCTTATAAGATGTATCGGAGTAAGATCAAGTTTAAGGTGGTTTTGAAGAAAGACTCTGATGGGTACGGTGGCACTGTGCACCCTCCGGCTGCCTTTACCGTGGCAGGTGAGAGATGCACGGTGTACTACCAGGGGCAGCCGAAGTATTGCCGATATTGTTTCCTATATGGCCATTTCAGGGACCAGTGCCCCAATAAGGCAGCCTGCCGCATTTGTAGGCTGAAGGGACACATGGCCTCTGCGTGCCCGGCCCCCCGTGTGTGTGATCTCTGCGGGTCGGCCGAGCACATGGCACGAGACTGTAAGATGACCAGGGGGAGGAGCTTATTCTCCTACGCTGAGGTGGCTCGGGAGAGCCGTAATATGTTTGCTGGCTGGGGTGCTAATACCACCGGGCGCTCTGTGCTGGCTGCTGCTGCTGATGTGTTACGTGCTACTGATACTGTACCTGATGCTGAGGAGCGTAGGGAGGCGTCCGGGCCGGTGGCAGAGGAGGGCGGAGGTTCTGCCGGCTTGGCGTCTCACGTGACTGCTGCAGAGAGTGGTGGGCGTGGTCAGGAGAGCGGGGCTGCAGCGAATGGGGAGGTGTCTGTGGAGCGTGGGGAGGTGACTGGTGTGGGTGCTGAGAATGGTGACGTCAGTGAGGTGGTCCCGCTCTCGGCGTCTCTGGATACTGTTGCCGATGTGATTGGGGAGTTGGAGGAGTTGCTGGATGATGCGGCTGTGATGGATGTGACGCTGGGTGGTGAGGAGGCGGATGTTGGGCTGCTGGATGTGGAGAGTGAGGAGGGTGATGAGTACAGTGAGGAGGATGGCCGCCAGGAGACTGGGGTGAGTGACGAGCGTGCGGCGGAGGTGACAGCAGCTGTGATTGCGGAGGTGACTGGTGTGGGAGTGGCTGGAGTGATTGTGGGAGTGGCTGGTGAGAGTCCGTGCAGCCAGGCGGATCTGTTTGCAGAAGATGGGAATGTGACGGCTGAGGAGTCCGTGGGTGATGATTCTTGTGTTCAGGCTGTGGAGCGAATGGAGGAGGAGACTCGTGGAGAGAGAGTGAGCGGAGCTGCACCGGCAGAAGGTGACGTGTCTGGGGAGGAGGAGCCGGTGGGTGACGCTACTTGTGTGCAAGCCGTGCTGCGGGAGGAGGAGGAGGAGGCCCTGGCACGGAAAGTGGCTGTGCAGAGTGGGTCCGGTGTTGGGAAGACTGCGGAGGTGATTGCGGGGGTGAGTGAGGGGCAGGGGGTCACCCAGGAGCGGGGGAGACGGCGGGAGGAGGTGGGTCAGCCAGAGAGGAGGGAGGAGTCAGTATGCAAAGGTAAGGTGAGCAGTGGGATGGGCAGCGGGAAGGTGCAGAGTAGCCGAGCTGGGGGTAGTAGTTCCTCAGGAGTGGGGGGGGTGTGGCCAAGGTGCAGAAGAAGCAGAGTGCGGTGTTGCTGCCGAAGGTAGTAGGTTCTGGTGAGGTAAAGGAGGCACGGGGGGGAGAGGAGCCCATAGATTGGGGTACAGAGATGGATAAAAAGGAGGAGCAGGATAAGATGGAGTGGGAGAAGCAGAAGTCAAGGATGAGGCATGGAGGGAGGGGGAGGCTGAGGAAGGAGGAGGAGGAAAGCAGAGTAGGAGGGGGTAAGAAGCTGAAGTTGGGGGTAGGGAGTGCTCCAGAGGTGCCCCTGTCACCTAATCCGTATGTTGTACTGGAAGATTCGGATGATGAGATGGAAGTTCAGGTGGAAGATGCTGGGCAGCCGGATAGCCCTGCTCCGCAGCCCAGGCGATGTGTTGCAGCGTCTGGGAGAGAAGGAGGTGATCAGACTGTGTTATTGGAACATAGTATACCGAATGTGCGGCTTGAAAGGCAGTTTTATGAGCCACTTGAGAGGGACTGTGTGATACAGACTAGAAGTTGTGCTAAAGAGATTGGGAAGGTGGTGGAAGAGACGAATAAGTTGTGGAATAGTATTTCGGATAATGTTGCTTTACGCATAATGATTGCAGTGAGAGAGATACTTGGAGAAGATACTGCTATAACAGCGAGGAGGTTCGGTTTCCCATTGTGGCTTGTAAGAAGGATGCAGGTGTATTATTATAATTTGTCAGATTATCGTCAGGATGATATGACCGTGAGGTTAATGGGTTACTATGTGTCTAAACAGGAAAGAGTGTGGGGAAGATTCATTTCTGGAGAATATTGATTTTTTACGACCCAAGAAAAAGATTATAAAAATAAATGCCATATGATGATTGGACTGATTCCTCTTTTAGGCCTGGAACCCACTGAAAACCGCAAACGCAAAACGCAACCGCTAGCGTTTTGTCTGAGCAGTTTGCAAGCGGATTCATGCACGTTTTTGGTCGTGTTTTGCAACATTGTATTTTTTTCCCCAGCGGGTGCCTAGCGTTTTGCGTTTTGCGTTTTTATCCTGATTGGTCCTGTGAATTATTTTTCATTTTGTTACAGTGTGCTGAACCGCAAAACGCTAGCAAAACCGCTCAGTTTAGGTTTTGCTGAGCGTTTCTGCTAGCGGTTCAATACTTTACATTGAAGCGCTAACGCTCCCAAAATGCTGCATGTCCTGCGTTTGCGTTTCTGAGAAACGCAAACGCTCCTGTGGAAGTTGCCCCATCCATTAACATTAGCCCAGCGTTTTGGCAAACTGCTAGCGTATCGCAGTGCTGCCAAAACGCTGCCAAAAGCGCTCCTGTGGGTTCCAGCCCTTAGGGGGCATTTATGTCTCTATGGAGAGATTAAGACTAATCTGAGGTAAAAAAAAAAAAAAAAAATCCGAAACAGTCTGTATGCATGTTGGATTATTATGGCTCTGTACAATTTAACAAGCTGACACATCATTGCAATCCAGCGGTTCTGGAGGTGTGTTTAGCTTCTAAGGGTACAATGGTTAATTTGCATATATTCAGCAGTGATGCACTGGGAGACATCTCGAGCTCACTCCAACCTGAATTATCGCAAATTCTTTCTGTTTTAGGAAAGCAAATTTTTGTTTTTCTTAACATCTTAGTAAGGGGGCTTTTAGGACCATTGTAGTCCCTTACACACTCCAATGAGTTCTGGGTCACCATGAGCTTGCTGGTTAGTCTGTACCTCTAGGTTATCTAGTAGGAGTGCAACTTGGCAAGAGGTGAAAGGGGAGCGGACCTAGGGTAGATTGTATGCTTGACAGAAAAAGTGAGTTTTAAGGGAAGGTTAAAAATATACAGTATAAAGTTGGAGAGTGATGAATATGTTGTGGATTCCAGAGGAGGGATAAAGCAAATATCAGTGGTTCTTATAGTCTGGACTTCAGTAAAACTCGACAGAGCTAACTCACCAGTGGGCGACATAGAGTGGTCCAGGAGGCAGAAAATTGAATTAACAAATAACTGCTTTTAGCGGCTGATGCAGAGACAGTCAGCAGCTGTTTTAATTGTTCAGTGGTTTACCAGATCCAACTTCCCCTACCAGGGTGAAGCTTATCAACAGAGATTGTCAATGAGAAGCAGCTTGGAATATGACCAATCAGAATTAAGAGGCGGGGCATTTGTTTGGCCCACTTCCATGTTCAATAACATTTGCATTAAATTTGCATGAAAGCTGAAAATATCTACAACGCTACCTATCAGCATGTTCAGAGAATGTTTCACTCATCACCAACAAGCATTGCTCACCCCAATGTGAAAGCACATTGTGAGACATCTGGCACAGTGACTCCCTTCCAGCTGTGAGAACAGTGACCTGTAGTTAAGAATCTTGGAGTTTATAGCTGTACAAACACTGTACCATTGCTATGGTTGCTAGGAAGTACAAACACTGTACCATTGCTATGGTTGCTAGGAAGTGCAAACACTGTACCATTGCTATGGCTGCTAGGAAGTACAAACACTGTACCATTGCTATGGTTGCTAGGATGTGCAAACACTGTACCATTGCTATGGTTGTTAGGAATAGTGTTGGGCGAACAGTGTTCTCCACTGTTCGGGTTCTGCAGAACTTCACCCTGTTCGGGTGATGTTCGAGTTCGGCCGAACACCTGATGGTGTTCGGCCAAACCGTTCGGCCACATGGCCGAACTAAGAGCGCATGGCCGAACGTTCCCCGAACGTTCGGCTAGCGCTGTGATTGGCCGAACGGGTCACGTGGTTCGGACCCGAACGCGCTCTGATTGGCCGAACTGTTACGTGGTTCGGGTAAATAAATACCCGAACCACGTCATATCTCCGCCATTTGTCTGTGGGTTTAGCTTTGGGTAGGCAGGCAGGGTAGTTCGCGCTCCAGCCACGCTAGCCAGGGTCCCCCCAGTCATTGTGTGTCGCTGCTGGGAACAGTAGTACACCGCTCGCTCAGCCACACTATATAGCATTGTGTTTACTGCCACTCTGTGTACCTCGCTCAGCCAGACTATATAGCATTGTGTTTACTGCCACTCTGTGCCTGCTGGGAACAGTAGTACACTGCTCGCTCAGCCACACTATATAGCATTGTGTTTACTGCCACTCTGTGTACCTCGCTCAGCCACACTATATAGCATTGTGTTTACTGCCACTCTGTGTCTGCTGGGAACAGTAGTACACCACTCGCTCAGTCACACTATATAGCATTGTGTTTACTGCCACTCTGTGTACCTCGCTCAGCCACACTATATAGCATTGTGTTTACTGCCACTCTGTGTCTGCTGGGAACAGTAGTACACTGCTCGCTCAGCCACACTATATAGCATTGTGTTTACTGCCACTCTGTGTACCTCGCTCAGCCACACTATATAACATTGTGTTTACTGCCACTCTGTGTCTGCTGGGAACAGTAGTACACCGCTCGCTCAGCCACACTATATAGCATTGTGTTTACTGCCACTCTGTGTACCTCGCTCAGCCACACTATATAGCATTGTGTTTACTGCCACTCTGTGTCTGCTGGGAACAGTAGTACACTGCTCGCTCAGCCACACTATATAGCATTGTGTTTACTGCCACTCTGTGTACCTCGCTCAGCCACACTATATAGCATTGTGTTTACTGCCACTCTGTGTCTGCTGGGAACATTAGTACACTGCTCGCTCAGCCACACTATATAGCATTGTGTTTACTGCCACTCTCTGTACCTCGCTCAGCCACACTATATAGCATTGCTCTTGGAGTTAGCGCATAGCTAGAGTTGATCTCGACTTCTGGTCGAACAAGCGGCATGCTCCTGCCGACAACGTTGAGACCTTCAAGTTGGTAACATGAACAATGACCATCTGTGATGGGTTAGCGTTGCCAGTCCCTGTTTATTGAACCTCTCATCTTTATTACATTTATGACTGCATGGCGGCAAAAAGCATTGCTATATCCGCACGCTTTTTGTCCTCATGCAAGGCCTGGGTTGCGTCTCAAAAAGCGTGGCCTTCTCCTCCTGCGCCTCCTCCTGTTCCATCACGTGTGCTGCTGCTGCTGCTGCTGGGTTAGCGTTGCCGGTCCCTGTTTATTGAACCTCTCATCTTTATTACATTTATGACTGCATGGCGGCAAAAAGCATTGCTATATCCGCACGCTATTTGTCCTCATGCAAGGCCTGGGATGTTGTGTCTCAAAAAGCGTGGCCTTCTCCTCCTGCGCCTCCTCCTGTTCCATCACGTGTTCTGCTGCTTGTGCTGGGTTAGCGTTACCGGTCCCTTTTCCTGGAACCTCTTCTCTGTATTACATTTATGACTGCATGGCGACAAAAAGCATGTTACCTGTGCAAAGAAACATGACATTTTCCACATTTAAAAGACAGTTTTTCCTTTGAAACTTTACAATCAATTTTCTCAAAAACTATAAGCTCTTTTTCAAATATTTTTTTTCCTCTTGTACCCACTCCCAAGGTGCACATACCCTGCACATTTGGGGTATGTAGCATGTAAGGAAGCTTTACAAAGCACGAATGTTCGGGTCCCCATTGACTTCCATTATGTTCGGAGTTCGGCGCGAACACCCGAACATCGCGGCGATGTTCGGCGAACGTTCGCGAACCCGAACATCTAGGTGTTCGCCCAACACTAGTTAGGAAGCCTTTTTTAGCCTTTACAGAAAATCCTAGCTGTCTGCAGAATGAAGAGGGCAATTTTTATAGTATTAAATTACAAAATAGTTTTAGTATAAATGTGATATTTGCTTTAATGGGTTTTCTGTGTTGCAACACCTGTTTTGTACAGTAACAGAAAATGAGGTAGCAGCCCTGGTCGTTTACAGTGAGGAGTGAAAGTCTGTACATGTTAATTAGCTTTACCCATGAGGCAGAAGTGTAGGCGAGTAAACCACTGAGTAATTAACAAAGTTCCTGGTTATGTAGGTCAGTTTCTAGAACTTTGGAGTAGCTGATCTCAACATTTGCCATTTGGGTTAGGTGGGTCTAATTAGGATATATGGGGGTGAGGTGGACTGCCCGATAAAAAGGACTGTGTTTTGGCCCTTCACTGTTCAAAGGACCTCACCCGATTATATACTATAGTATATCTACTTAGAATATACCAGTCTTTTTTTTCAAAGAGGAACTAATAACAACTAGTGTTGGGCGAACACCTAGATGTTCGGGTTCGCGAACGTTCGCCGAACATCGCCGCGATGTTCGGGTGTTCGCGCCGAACTCCGAACATAATGGAAGTCAATGGGGACCCGAACTTTTGTGCTTTGTAAAGCTTCCTTACATGCTACATACCCCAAATTAGCAGGGTATGTGCACCTTGGGAGTGGGTACAAGAGGAAAAAAAATATTTGAAAAAGAGCTTATAGTTTTTGAGAAAATTGATTGTAAAGTTTCAAAGGAAAAACTGTCTTTTAAATGTGGAAAATGTCATGTTTCTTTGCACAGGTAACATGCTTTTTGTCGCCATGCAGTCATAAATGTAATACAGAGAAGAGGTTCCAGGAAAAGGGACCGGTAACGCTAACCCAGCAGCAGCAGCACACGTGATGGAACAGGAGCAGGCGCAGGAGGAGAAGGCCATGCTTTTTGAGACACAACAACCCAGGCCTTGCATGAGGACAAGAAGCGTGCGGATAGCATGCTTTTTACCGCCATGCAGTCATAAATGTAATAAAGATAAGAGGTTCAATAAACAGGGACCGGGCGTCAACGCTAACCCAGCAGCAGCAGACGTGATGGAACAGGAGGAGGCGCAGGAGGAGAAGGCCACGCTTTCAGGTGCAACTCAGGCCTTGCATGAGGACAAAAAAATGTGTGCGCAAAGCAATGCAATGAGTAGTTTTCAGGACACAATGGGCTATTCGGAGGAGCTATTCCCACCCCCACAATCTTCTACCTGTGAAAGGTCAATGGAACAGCCACAAATGTTGTGCCCGGATTCACAACCTTTTTCTGTGGAAAATGCACCTCGCACTGAAATGCAAGGCGAGGCCGAGGATGACCATGACGTCAACAACTCAACATGACGCAAAATGGGGGCGGGACAGAAAGCTGCTTTCAATGTTTTGAAGGCCTTAATTGCCTCCGGTGGCCAGTTAGATGCATCATTCATCACACCCAAATCCCAGAGCAATGTGTGCAGGAATTTGAATCTCAGGAGGTGTACCGAGATCATATGGACAAGTGACCAAGTGACAAGTGACAAAGTGACCAGTGACAAAGTGACAAAGTGACAAAATGACAAAGTGACAAAATGACAAAGTGACAAGTGACAAAGTGAGAAGTGACAAGTGACAAAGTGACAAGTGACAAAATGACAAAGTGACAAGTGACAAAGTGAGAAGTGACAAGTGACAAGTGACAAAGTGACAAGTGACAAAGTGACCAGTGACACAGTGACAACTGACAAAGTGACAAAATGACAAAGTGACAAAGTGACCAGTGACAAAGTGACAACTGTGAGGTTGTTCTGGGGAGCTCCACTGCACTCAGTCGCATATGAGGAGAGGTCTCGTCGGGACTGCTGATCCTCCTCAGCTTGCTCAAAGCCTTGAGGGTTCCTGAAGATCCTCTGCTTGGAGTTCGCCGGGGTTCAGCTTGGTGTCGGGGTCGGCGGCGTCCTCCTCACTCCAACGTGGCAGATCTTCTGTTGAAGGAAAAAAAAAAAAACATTGTTAAAAGTCCAGTACCGCTTCTGAAGGACTCACCAAGTGATGCAGGAGCGCTTCAATCTAGCGCACCATCGCTCGCTGGGTGATGTCCCTGCCTACGCACTGGAATTCTACGCTGCACATGCTAGCACGCTTTTGCGCAGTGCCGAGGCGCATTCCAGCAGCTAGTAGCTACCAAGCTTCTGTGGATCTGATTGGGCCACCATGTTGGATCTCTGCCAAGTCCTCCAAAATTTTGAGCAATCCACGTTGCGTGACTGAGCAGTGACAACTCTACAGTCAGCATTACAATACCACTGCTGTGTTTACTGAAGAAATCAATGTTGAAGATGGAAACCGCTGGCATGATGCAAGTGGGGGATTCTGAAGATGGAAACGATCAGCGTGATGATACCAACATCAGGCAACCTGCCTCAGGAAACGCTGGTCCCAGCTATGACAAAGAACAGGACGAGGAACAGCTGGAGTTGGAGCAGGAATTGGATGCCCCCACTGCCGAGGGACAGAGCGGTGCACGTTGGACTTCCACAATTTAGCGGGAAAGGACAGCAGAAGAGGAAGAAAGTGATGCTGGTGACGAATATGGTGCATCACAACAATCACAACGCTTACAAGAACATGAAGACAGAGGAGTCTGGCAGGACTCTCTGGCACACATGGCTCAATTCATGCTAGACTGCATTGAACGCGGCCCGCGCATTATTCACTATTCATTATTATTCATTATTCTGGAATCTGGACAACACCAATTACTGGGTTTATACCCAGTTTATACAAACACAATGTTAAAAAACTGATTGAAGAAAGTGTCAGACAGGTCAAAAATGGAACAATTCCAGCAGGCCCTTGAGGATGGAGACTTTAGAGAGGAGATTGACATCCTCCTCCTTCTCTAGCCAGTTGTACGCCGACAGACTGACTTCAGCAAACCCAGGAGGACCAGGAGGGCAGCAAAGAACACAAGCTGCTGCTAGTGCCGAAAAGGGAATGGTATTGGCAGTGTCCTTGGAGTGGGAACATTTTCTGACACCCATGCAGCAGCCCACAGAACAGCAATCGGGCAGTTCCACGTCCTCCAACACCAATCGCCTGGAGAAGATGGTCAAGGTCCAGGACTACATGTCAGATGGCGTAGCTGTGTTGAACAATCCATCTGCAGACAGACGGTGAGTGTGACAGGCAGCACAGAAGGACCATGGCAACTCACTCATAGTACCACAGTTTGATAGTGCTGCCCAAAAAATTATATGGATCCGTGGACCTGGGCACTGCGGGCAGTACTGGGAAGTGGGAACGCAGATTTTAGTACCTAAACACACGATACAACATGTTTTCCGGGGTCGGACTCTGAGGCACATACAGATGGTCCCGATCATCATCCTCATCATACAACTCTTCTCCTGAGTCTGACCCACCCACCACCTCTGCCACCCCAACATCCCCAGACACAGACCCCTCATCGTCCTCAACATTAACTTGGGATGCTGGCCTGAGCCAGACCTCCTCCTCCACATCAGGCCCCATCATCTCCTCAATGGCAGCCCTCATTAATCGTTCTGGCGACGGACCGATGGACACAACATTCTCCTCCGGAGAGGGCTGCTGCTGACCACTGGCTGCTGGGGTGGATGTTATAGCTTGCGTGGGGCATTGGCTGTTGCTGTTGTTGGGAGTGCTGCTCACAGCGGAGGTCTCTGAGGAACTCATGGTGAGCTCATATAGTGGTTGGCGGTGAGTGGAGTATTACTGATCCCAGCAATATACACACTGACTGGCAGAGTACGCAATGCTATATAGTCTGGCTGAGCGGTGTACACAGAGTGGCAGTACACACAATGCTATATAGTCTGGCTGAGCCGTGTACACAGAGTGGCAGTACACACAATGCTATATAGTCTGGCTGAGCGGTGTACACAGAGTGGCAGTACACACAATGCTATATAGTCTGGCTGAGCCGTGTACACAGAGTGGCAGTACACACAATGCTATATAGTCTGGCTGAGCTGTGTACACAGAGTGGCAGTACACACAATGCTATATAGTCTGGCTGAGCCGTGTACACAGAGTGTCAGTAAACAATGCTATATATAGCGTGGCTGAGCGAGGTACACAGTGGCAGTACACACAATGCTATATAGTCTGGCTGAGCGGTGTACACAGAGTGTCAGTAAACAATGGTATATAGTCTGGCTGAGCGGTGTACACAGAGTGGCAGTAAACACAATGCTATATATAGCGTGGCTGAGCGAGGTGCACAGTGGCAGTACACACAATGCTATATAGTCAGGCTAAGCCGTGTACACAGAGTGTCAGAAAACACAATGCTATATATAGCATGGCTGAGCGAGGTGCACAGTGGCAGTACACACAATGCTATATAGTCTGGCTGAGCCGTGTACACAGAGTGGCAGTAAACACAATGCTATATATAGCGTGGCTGAGCGAGGTACACAGTGGCAGTACACACAATGCTATATAGTCAGGCTAAGCCGTGTACACAGAGTGTCAGAAAACACAATGCTATATATAGCGTGGCTGAGCGAGGTGCACAGTGGCAGTACACACAATGCTATATAGCCAGGCTAAGCCGTGTACACAGAGTGTCAGAAAACACAATGCTATATATAGCGTGGCTGAGCGAGGTACACAGTGGCAGTAAACAATGCTATATATAGTGTGGCTGAGCGAGCGGTGTACTACTGTTCCCAGCAGCGACACACAATGACTGGGGGGGACCCTGGCTAGCGTGGCTGGAGAGCGAACTACCCTGCCTGCCTACCCAAAGCTAAACCCACAGAGAAATGGCGGAGATATGACGTGGTTCGGGTATTTATTTACTCGAACCACGTGACCGTTCGGCCAATCAGAGCGCGTTCGGGCCCGAACCACGTGACCCGTTCGGCCAATCACAGCGCTAGCCGAACGTTCAGGGAACGTTCGGCCATGCGCTCTTAGTTCGGCCATGTGGCCGAACGGTTTGGCCGAGCACCGTCAGGTGTTCGGCCGAACTCGAACATCACCCGAACAGGGTGATGTTCTGCAGAACCCGAACAGTGGCGAACACTGTTCGCCCAACACTAATAACAACATATAGTAGAACACAGTAATTATTCCGGATACAATTTTTTATGTTAAATACCCTTGTTTCAGCATCAGAATAACTTTCTATAGCTATGATATGCATTTCTGTATATTGGCTTGTAGCCCACTGTTTATTATGTGGAATAATGTGGAATAATACTCCCCCTCCCAGCATTCTGGGAGACCAGAATACTCAGAGATCAGTTGTCAGTACTAAAGATGTTGCCATCTGTGCTACTTTTCAGAAAGGAAAGTAAATCAGGGTGCAGGAGTAAAAAATTACAATGGGCAAACACCAAGGCCCTGTTCACAGTGGTGGTCAATTGCATTGCAAAATTATTTTCAATGTCAACTGACTGAGCATACAATCCTAAGGGACTGTTCATAGTACTGTGTTGCAGGGGTGCTCTGATACCCCTTTACAAAATCCGGATCCGATTCGGATCCGGATACAAAGATATCCGATCCGGGTCGGAAATCCGAATTCAAAATTTTCCAATCCAGATGCAGATCGGATATCCGACCTCAGTATCCGGGGCATTCGGCCGGATTCGGATATCTGGATAGAAAAACCGGAAGTGGCCTTTAAATTACTTTAAAAACGTTTTTTAAGGTAAATGAGGCATGTATCATATCATCATTATTTTTTAAAGGGAAACACTAATTGATGATGTGGGGACTTAAAATCCCCCCCCCCCCCCCCCCCTCCAATTAACATTAGGCCTAGGTTCCAGACAGCGGTCGTGCAGCCCACATTGTGTCCAAAGTCCAACCGCACAACTGGGACATGGCAGTTTTCAGCCAAGACACCTCCAAAAAATTACGCAGCAATTGTGCTTTGGGTTAAATATAGGGTATTAGTGGCCTGAGGCACAGTGGCCTGGCGGTGGGAGCTGCACAGGCAGCAGGAGCAGGGCAGTGCAGCAGCAGAATGTGTAAAGTTTTCCAGGAGCATGCCGGACGTGGCACGTGTCACTTGGCACGTATCACGTGGCACTTGACACGTGTCACTTGGCACGTGGCACTTGGCACGTGTCACGTGGTACTTGTCACGTGGTACTTGTCACGTGTCACATGGCACTTGCCACGTGTCACTTGGCACGTGGCATTTGGCGCGTGCCAAGTGCCATGTGCCACGTGCCAATTGCCACATGACACGTGCCAACTAGTGCCAGGTGACACGTGCCAAGTGCCGCGTGACACATGCCAAGTGCCACGTGCCAATTGCCAGGTGACACATGCCAACTAGTGCCACGTGACACATGCCAAGTGCCAAGTGACAGTCAGAAAGCAGAGGAGAAGACACTAGTGCACACTAACTGTCACACTGGCACTGCTCAGCAGCACAGCAGTTCTGTAGTAAGCTAACACAGTAGTACTACTTCTCTAACAACTACTAGCACTGACTGCAGTACTACAGTATTAACTACACAACTACACAGTAATGCTATTCCCTAATCCCTAACCTAACCTAAACTAAGGCTAATAGCTGGCCAGCAGGCAGCAGCTGGCCTGGTCTGTGCATAGCACACACACACACTGCAGCACAGCACACCCTCTGACTGTCACACAATGAAATCAAGCTAATTAACAATATAGCAATAGTGTAGTGATAGTGAAGGGGTTAATCACTGAACAGATTTGGGTTTATCACTGTATACAGCACTGCTAGGCCAGCAGCACTGCAGCATGTCTCTCAGTGTCTGAGCAGTCACACGGGACCAGATTTCTCATCATGGCACCCCCAGGGTGGCTAGCCAGGGTTCCCTTCTGTGATTGGGTGCCAGGGTTTAGGCTGGGAGGCCTCTGATTGGCTCAATGAGGTCAGGTGGGGCTGGCCAAGGTTCCGTTCTGTGATTGGTTGCTAGGGCTTATGCTTGGAGCCCTCTGATTGGCTCAATGATGTCATCTCCTTAGTTACAGTATTCGGATCCGGATATCCGCGGATATCCGGGTATGCAACCAAATATCCGCAGATAGCTATCCAGATTTGGGCCCAGGAGTCCGAATCCGGTCGGATAGCTGAAAAAAGTTCATATATCCGGGTTACCCGGAATCTGGATGAGCACCACTGCGTGTTGTATCTGATCACGTTATTCTAACTCACTGCATGCAGGCTTGTAGTCTATGTTTATTTTCCATTGCAGTTCAGACTCATTATAACATGTGTGTTATGGTGACAGTGTTCCCCAACCCTGTCCTCAAGGCCCACCAACAGTGCATGTTTTGTGGAAATCCACACAGGTAGTTAATCAGCTCTGCTGAGACTCTAATTACTTCACCTGTGCATGTTTGTAGTTTTATGCAAAACATGTACTGTTGGTGGGCCTTGAGGACAGGGTTGGGGAACTCTGTGTTATGCAACTGGCCACTGTGAACCTAGTCTGACTAAATAATTTGTTTAGAGCAAGGTGTACTTTGAGATCTTCACTTTCACAAAGTGTGACATGGAGAGCATTTGGTGCAGTGCAATATGTGACTGGTTGGGGTGTAACATGTTATAACATAAAATGGTATAAGTAAGCAAAGGGTAATGTATGGTAGTGAATGGGTGTGGACTTATTTTATTTAAACCCAGTAAGCAGCCACTTGGAGATTGTAGAGGACTAGCATATGAGAAGCAGTGATTTGATCAGCAGGTGTGTTCCTGTTTTATTTTGCAAAAACTACAATGTTTTGTTACACGTTTTTAAAAATAACATAATTCATACAAACCAATGTTCTACTACATTAAAAAAAATGCATAAAAGAACTGTGCCTGAACAATAGCTTTAAAATAAAAGAAGTGCATTCTTCCAGTCCATTAACAAGTGTTAAGTCTTTCCTTTATAACACCAGGATCATAATATATCTCAGATTACTGAACTCTACGGAATGTACTTAAATGCCAGATGTGAAATGGGCTACAATGCTGCCTTATTGATGCAGCAAAAAGAGAAAAGAATGCTGTGAATTCTCCTTTTAGTTCCTGCTTTATTCACACTTAAATAACAGGCACTTGGTATTATTAGTGACTGTCAGTTGTATTATCGCTCTTCTTCAAGTGCACCAACAATATATTTTCTGACAAAAAGTCAGGCTTCGCACTTGTAACATCTGCAAGCTATTATACTTGCTGGTAGGCCGGGCGAACAGCTGCCAAGTCAGGTTTCGGATACTTTTACTAGTTACTGCAAATCCTAAAGTACGACTCTAGGAAAAAAGCTGGAATGATGATGCTGTCGAAAGTATTTATGCATATAAAGCAAAATATACATGTGCCATCTCAAGTATCTCAAGTAACAAGTATCCTGCTATATAAAGCTATGTATAAAGCACAGTCTAATCTCCAATCCTCAATACATTAAACATATTTGCCTTTTTTTGGTTCTGCAGATCCGCTGCTATCCATACACGTGCAACCAGAATCTTGCATGGAAAAATAGAAAAATGGTACAACGCACTAAATCACCAAGAAGTTTTGAATCGGGATGATACCATTTACTTGGTTCCTGCATATACTGACAAGATTAAAAAAATTATACGTTGGACATACAGAGGAGAAATGTTCCTCTGCATGTCCAATGTAAAAAAAGCTGTGTTTTTTTACAATCTTGTCAGTATATGCAGGAACCATGTCCAATGAAGTCTTCATTTTACTGATGGCTAAAACGGTACAACACTCTACTGCTGCACTAAATTACTAAAAATACAAAATATATTAATTAATATATAGCGATCAAGACAAAATATGAAGCTGGCACAGCTCCCTTTGGCAACTTTTAAAGGGCCCTCCTTCCTTCCATTTGTCTTTTCTGGCGTAGGTTCCTGGTATGCACGAGGGAATATAAGGGACTGCATGAGACACTTTGTCATGTGGCTGTATGCATAATTATGGACCAGTCATTTGACATATTTGGATCAAAAAGCCCCAAAAACTAACTGATGGGTAAACTACTGTATGTTATTGTTGTTACTTAGGCCTGATTAGTCAAAGAGAGCTGTGCCAGCTTCATATTTTATCTTGATCGCTATACATTAATTAATTTTGCATTTTAGTAAATTAGTGCTTTATACCATTTTTCCCCCCATTTTTTTTATATAAAGCTATGCACTGGCTAGGCAGACCCCCTTGGCTGAGAATACAGCAAGCGTACCAGAGCCCTGTATAGTTGCTAAAGATCTGGCATGGGCGATCTTTAGCGATGTCTGACACCTGACTGACCCCAGAATGCATTGTTCTCCTTCTCACTTTGCCCACTGAAAGTCACTCTCTCATGCATTGCAACCCTCCTCTCCCTTCCATAGCAACAGATGCGTTGCTAGTCTCTAGGCTAGTGAAGTGTCTTTACAGCACTTAACCCCGAAGTTTCTCCCGAGGAAAGCAGTCAAGGTCCCTACAGGGCATAGTCCTGGTATGTGTGTAGAAGGTGCAAATGGTTGGCCAAAATGTTGTCTATTTTAGCTAACTAAACGATCATGTCTATATGGTTAGTTCTAATTCTAGATAGTGGACTTTAAGATATAAACCAATATTACATGACGGTTATCTGAACCAACTGGTTTGGGCAGATCAGCCGACAACCTTAACGGAGTATGATCTGTGTGATAGCGATCTCATCTGGAAAACAATTGATTGCTTCCTGATAGGAAACAGATCAGGGAGTTGTGATCCTTTTACAACTTGACCTTAATCAGTTAGCCCGTGATCTGCTACCGATCCTCCACCGCCTGATCAAAAACATAGCTGCCTATCCTGATCAAAGCGTTGATCCACAATGAATCTGTCTAAAATAGGCCAGAATTTTATTGTTCGGCTTCTAGGAGTCAACAGATCACTGGAAATGCCAAAAAAAGATTAGTGGATATGGATTTTATCATCACGGGAACGGCAGACAATTATCAGATCATGTTAAAAAGCTGTTTTATTCTGTGTAGTACATGGCACTTTGCGGTCAGGTGACTTTGGCGTAGGTTGAGCCGAATGACAGCTCACCCTGCTGCCGGTGAAATTCTGGGCGCCGTTAATTACTATCCCCCATCCGAGTCATAGCAACTCGGAGGGATAAGTAATTCGGAGTCGCTAGATCTCTGAATTACCCATGTGCAGACCGCTGACTATATCATTGCTGCTATAGCCACTCCAAACTCAGGCACAACGCGGCATGTGGTGTCCACCAAGGAGCCCTGCCTCGGTTCTCCATGCCCGCCGCCTCAAAGTCATAAACACAAACCCTCAGCTGGGCTAAGTCAAAGTTCTGTTTGTATTGCTGGCAGAAGACAGAAGCGGTTAAGGGCAGTCACATCATACCTGCTCAGATAATCATCATCTGAGGTCTATGGACTTCTTTGGAAACATTATAGTGATCCTTTCATGGTTTTCCTTACCCTTGCTGTGCAATTTATTGACATTTGGCACACATTGATAGAATTCAGGCTTTCCAGCGCCTTCGGCACACATACACTTCCAATATGAGGTTTATTTCTGAACAATACACCGGCCGGGTCCTTTTTTTGCTGTGCTTAGTAGCATCCATGAGTAATGTCAGCCTTCATTCTGCAAGGCACAATAGGTTGCTATTATGGACCTCCCTGCATGAATACTTGTCACATTCGCTGGAATGAAACCTGCATTGTGACGGCAATGTGCTTGCTGAGTTCTCCAGGTTTTTTTTTTTATACACAATCACACATCTATTCATTAGCCAGAATCTATCAAAAGACTTTCTGTATATTCTACGTTTCTTACCCTCCCACCCATCGGCCCGGCGGCAGCTACAGTGCAAGTGTCAGCGCTGAATATTCCGACTTTCTGCTTATTAAAGTATGGCTGAGTTGGGTATCGGATTGGAGTAACATTTGTGATTTATACTATTTCTATTTCTTTTAATGTGTCATTCCAAAGTTATCAACTGCAAAAGTTTTCAATATTGCATAAAGTGGAATCAAAAAGACATTGCTGACAAAGCTCATTCAATTTCAAAATAGGGCACTGATGCAGGCTAGGGTAAATGTTTACATTTTAAAGTGGGCTATCCATGACAAGGTAAACAAAAATTCCTAAGAATGGGAGGGGGCATTTGACACTGTTGATCATCAATGTACATTAGGATTACATTTTTTTTTACTTAGGATTTTAGTTTTTACTTACAGTGCCCCTGAATTAGGGAAAAACAATTGAATTATACCCATGAAGGGCTAGATTACCTTATCCTAAAAGTGGCCACTAACGGTCTAATTTCTAGCAAAAAATCGTTTGAGCAATCAGAAATTCTGATCCGATTGGTTGTAAATAATCTTAGTTGATGGGCACAATGGATTACAAACGATTATAAAAACAGTCATCCAATTGGATTTTCATCAAACCAAAATTTAGATTTTCTTGTCGGTTGTGATTGGGATAGATAGGAAGCCAAGATTTGTTCGTTGATGGTGTAGTGAACGATTTCACTTCCGATCAGAATATCTGATCACTCAAATGATTTTTCGCTAGAAATTGGACCCTTAGTGGCCACCTTAAGAAGAATTATTATTATTATTGATTTATAAAGCGACAACATATTCCGTGGCGCTGTACAAAGTTAGAAACAAACATGGGGTACATAACAATACAGACAATGGTGTACAACAATATACAAGATACATAACTAGTGACAAAATACAAAAATGATACAAAATACAGAATACAAAATACAGAAGTGGTAATGACAGTGATAAAAGTAACATGATAAATAAATTGTATAATGATTTCCAAGACACAAAAGGGGGAGAGAGCCCTGCCCTTGCGAGCTTACAGTCTAAAGGGTATGATACCGCTCGTTGTCTTCGGGGTCCCTCCCATTCTCTGGTCCTCTTCTGTCCCCAGCCTCCGGGATGATCCCCTGAGCGGCGATGAGCAATTTTGAACTGCGGATGCGCAATTCTGATAAGGTAGGCAATGTTCTCAAGTCCTACAATGCAGCCATACTAAAATCCCTGCCTTGCACTGATGAAAGCTAATGTAACTTGAAACAAGTGTTGTCTGCAGGTTGGATTACCTTGGATATATAAAATGAATCTGCAGTAGGTACACTGTACACCAGCGGTTCTAGATTTAGGACTGGCTTTTCAGGAACATAAAGGAATGTGTGGCGGCGGGGAGAGGGCCAGCGCATACCACAAAGGCTGCATCTGAAATGACAACCAGCTCATGTGTGCAGCACCTGTAATAGGCTTTCTGCACACTTTGCATTCAATTCAGATGCAAATCATATGCAAAACTGCTACTACTTATCATGCAAACAGGAAACTCAGGAGGATGGGCTGGGCGCAGCTAACCTGATAGTTATATACTTGCAGAGTTAATAAAAAGTGGGGGGAAGGCTGCTCATCCCTAAACACATGCTGCAATTGAATAGTTAATCGCATAGGTATACACCGCCTCTATTAGACTGAAAAATGCATGCCCTGCATCCAAAACAAGTGTTAACATTTATTACACTAGGAGGAACTTTAGCTTCCAATATGGTTTGCATGCAAAGTATAATGTACTAGACACTTGCGCTACGGTGAGGCAAACCTCCGGGCAAGTGACCTAACCTAAATTAAAACAACATATGTGAAACCTTGGGAGCAGCTAAGCAACAAAATGTGTAACTTACATTTAGTTGGACAGCGGGGAGAGGGCCAGCGCATACCACAAAGGCTGCATCTGAAATGACAACCAGCTCAGTGTGCAGCACCTCTAATAGGCTTTCAGAACACTTTGCATTCAATTCAGATGCAATCATATGCAAAACTGCATATAAAGGAAATCCATTCATTTGCTGATAATAAGTGATGCATCATGTTAGTTCCCTTTTGTTCATGTAAAGCAAAATACTGTAATTTCAAATGCCTTTTGTTATAAAAAGACTAATTGATACAGTATTTAGGTTATTTAAAGCAAACCTGAGACGAACACAAACTTATGGTATTATGAATTATATGTGTAGTGCAGCTAAGAAAGAGAACATTAGTAATGAAGAAAAGAGTCTCATATTCTTTTCCAGTACAGGAAGGCTTAAAGAGGAGCTGTTAGGTATAGGGTCTCAGAGAAAATAAACACATATATCAGTAGCTAAAGATTGGCTGTACTTACATTACATATGCATTTCACTGTCCACGTTTGGATTTCACAGAATTTGTATATAGTATATGCAGAGATAGATGCTCCTGACAGCTCATGGCAGGCTCCATGTTTGTGAAGCCAAATGTGTCGTCATGTCCTGCCTGCTTCTGATCACAGATAAGCTCGTTCTTGAACAACACGGTGTGCAGTGAATATTAATGAGCCATGTGGCTAGGAACAATAGCTGACTCCTGCAGTGTACTCTGCCCCGAGATTTATCAGTGCTTCGCGCTGGACTGATTAGAAGCTCCTGTACCGTCTCATTAGCAGCCGAGGGGAGGGCCCCAGAATGCTTTGCAGTTTAGCTGCGGCTTGCGTCTTTATGGGTCTATAACAGACTTTAAGATAAGCACACATCAAAGGTAACTGAAATGTTTATCTTCACTAATGGCTTTTGAGCTTCCTTCTAAACTGTTTAACACAGGAGAATAGAGGTTTAAATTAGCTTCTGCAGCCTGACAGTTACTCTTTAAAAAACTTGTTATCTATGCAAAAGACCTTCTCTTAGCTCTTCAACCCAACTGGGTCGAATACAGTTGTGTGTTCTAAACCACTTAAACAGCAAAGAAATAATGTTGTACTGCAGGAAAGTCCTTTATTTCTGCTTTGTTGTATAATTTAAAGGAATTGTCCAAGTTGAATAAAAAAAAAAGAAAAAAAAGATCCACTTACAGCCGTCCTGTGCCCTTGCCGCAGCTCCGATGGCTCCCGGTCTTCTCCGCTGGTGCAGCCGATCTCGCCAGGTCAGGTTCCGGGTTGGCTTCTCCTGCGCTCCACCGTGCGGGGTCACGTGGTCTACTCGATGTAATCAGGCGGTACTGCGCAGGCTCAGTAGTTCTGCGCCTGCGCAGTACCGTCCTGATGACGTCGGAGGGACCACATAACCCGCGCCGTGGAGCACAGAAGAAGCCGACCTGGAACCCGACCTGGTGAGATCGGCTGCACCAGTGGAGAAGACCTGGAGCCATCGGAGCTGTGGCAAAGGCACAGGACGGCTGCCAAGGGCTGGAAGAAGTTCCAGGTAAGTGGATCTTTTTTTTTTTTTTTATTATTAAGCTTGGACAATCATTTTAAAAGACAGAGTGTGGTTTTGCAACTGTGACAGAATGATGCAATGTTATTAAAAAAAGCAAAGAAAAAAAAAGCTATATAACTGAAAATAAAAATATGAGACCCTTTTCTTTGCTACTAATGTTCTATTTTTTATCATACTACACATACAATTAATGATATCATAAGGTTTTTTTTGTTTGTTTCAAGTTTGCTTTAAGGATATTGCAAAAATAACAATAGCCAGCCACGCTAACTAGAGAGGAAATCATTGCAAATCATCTCAGCCTGACTTATAAAGACTTAATTCTGAAGGGCTACTATATATATTACTTCATACTTAGGCTCTCTGCATCATGTCATTAAGTAAGCCCATGTAAGTATTTGTGGCTGTATGTTTTGTCCAGGTAGATGGTTTAGTTAATGTATGAGGCAGACAGAGGAGAATGTTTTGAAAGACCATGAATAATGGCTGGTCCTTGCTAATGTACTGAATTCATAGGCAAGTCATTAGGTTTTCTGCTTATCTTTCTTGTCTAGCCATCTGCCCCGTTGGGAAGTATTTACTGTCATGGTTCTGATGCTTCAGTTGGGAGAGCTCAGCTGTTCTTAAGATCTGAAGGGGAAACCATGATTAACGACTTAAGGAGCCTGGAATGCAATGTTACGCTGTAGATGAGACTCATTTACTTATTGGCTCGCTGTATATTTAGCCACGACTGGACAATTGGCTTGCATACTTCCCATCAAGATTCAACAAATACACGGTCAACAATAAGCACTAACATATAACACACAGGGCAGAGAGCACAGTACCAGACAATAGTGGCATTGTTGGCATGTGTGGGGATGACATCAGTTCTGTCCACGTTGTACGGAACATCAGCTGAAGGTCTCATCTTGAAAATCTGGATTTTTCATTTACTTCGAATTGACACAGAGAGCATTGTACTGTACCATCAAGCTCAGCCGAATGAGGGGATTCGGTTGTTTGCTGTCCTCCCTCTGTTTTTCTCACTATGATAACAATTCAGATGGCCCCATACTCTGCTGATTTGCTGTGTATAAAAAAGATGCATTATTATTGAGAATAATTACATTTTTTCACAAAAAACATTATTTTTCCACTTAAGATTACATGACGTAACGTGGTACAAAATTATTGCTTTTATTTGGTGGCCTCTGAGTTGGGCTTATCAGTTAACCCAATATAAACTGATAATGAGATGGTACTCGTGTCCAACTTCAAGTTTGAGTCCAGTACGCCACTCATCTGCTGATGTTGTTCAGGGATGGTATGTGACTTTGAGCACATTTGGTGGTCTTTTCACCTCGTATGTACTTTTTGGAAAGACATTGAGGCCTCCTTATACAGTATAAGATAAGAAAACTAAAGCGGACATCTCTCTAGACAATGGTATGGCCGTCTATAGGATAGATATTTCTCCATCTTCCAATCTCAACTCTGACTTCCTGTATATTTCTAAACTGATTGTCAGAGAACTAGTGTTGGGCGAACAGTGTTCGCCACTGTTCGGGTTCTGCAGAACATCACCCTGTTCGGGTGATGTTCGAGTTCGGCCGAACACCTGACGGTGCTCGGCCAAACCGTTCGGCCATATGGCCGAACTAAGAGCGCATGGCCGAACGTTCCCCGAACGTTCGGCTAGCGCTGTGATTGGCCGAACGGGTCACGTGGTTCGGACCCGAACGCGCTCTGATTGGCCGAACTGTCACGTGGTTCGGGTAAATAAATACCCGAACCACGTCATATCTCCGCCATTTGTCTGTGGGTTTAGCTTTGGGTAGGCAGGCAGGGTAGTTCGCGCTCCAGCCACGCTAGCCAGGGTCCCCCCCAGTCATTGTGTGTCGCTGCTGGGAACAGTAGTACACCGCTCGTTCAGCCACACTATATAGCATTCTGTGTACTGTTCTGTGTCTGCTGGGAACAGTAGTACACCGCTCGTTCAGCCACACTATATAGCATTCTGTGTACTGTTCTGTGTCTGCTGGGAACAGTAGTACACCGCTCGTTCAGCCACACTATATAGCATTCTGTGTACTGTTCTGTGTCTGCTGGGAACAGTGGTACACCGCTCGTTCAGCCACACTATATAGCATTCTGTGTACTGTTCTGTGTCTGCTGGGAACAGTAGTACACCGCTCGTTCAGCCACACTATATAGCATTCTGTGTACTGTTCTGTGTCTGCTGGGAACAGTGGTACACCGCTCGTTCAGCCACACTATATAGCATTCTGTGTACTGTTCTGTGTCTGCTGGGAACAGTAGTACACCGCTCGTTCAGCCACACTATATAGCATTCTGTGTACTGTTCTGTGTCTGCTGGGAACAGTAGTACACCGCTCGTTCAGCCACACTATATAGCATTCTGTGTACTGTTCTGTGTCTGCTGGGAACAGTGGTACACCGCTCGTTCAGCCACACTATATAGCATTCTGTGTACTGTTCTGTGTCTGCTGGGAACAGTAGTACACCGCTCGTTCAGCCACACTATATAGCATTCTGTGTACTGTTCTGTGTCTGCTGGGAACAGTAGTACACCGCTCGTTCAGCCACACTATATAGCATTCTGTGTACTGTTCTGTGTCTGCTGGGAACAGTAGTACACCGCTCGTTCAGCCACACTATATAGCATTCTGTGTACTGTTCTGTGTCTGCTGGGAACAGTGGTACACCGCTCGTTCAGCCACACTATATAGCATTCTGTGTACTGTTCTGTGTCTGCTGGGAACAGTGGTACACCGCTCGTTCAGCCACACTATATAGCATTCTGTGTACTGTTCTGTGTCTGCTGGGAACAGTAGTACACCGCTCGTTCAGCCACACTATATAGCATTCTGTGTACTGTTCTGTGTCTGCTGGGAACAGTGGTACACCGCTCGTTCAGCCACACTATATAGCATTCTGTGTACTGTTCTGTGTCTGCTGGGAACAGTGGTACACCGCTCGTTCAGCCACACTATATAGCATTCTGTGTACTGTTCTGTGTCTGCTGGGAACAGTAGTACACCGCTCGTTCAGCCAGACTATATACCATTGTTTACTGACACTATATAGCAGACTATATAGCATTGTGTGTACACCGCTCAGCCAGACTATATACCATTGTTTACTGACACTCTGTGTACACCGCTCAGCCAGACTATATACCATTGTTTACTGCCACTCTGATTCTGCTGGGAACAGTAGTACACCGCTCGCTCAGCCAGACTATATACCATTGTTTACTGACACTATATAGCAGACTATATAGCATTGTGTGTACACCGCTCAGCCAGACTATATACCATTGTTTACTGACACTCTGTGTACACCGCTCAGCCAGACTATATACCATTGTTTACTGCCACTCTGATTCTGCTGGGAACAGTAGTACACCGCTCGCTCAGCCAGACTATATACCATTGTTTACTGACACTATATAGCAGACTATATAGCATTGTGTGTACACCGCTCAGCCAGACTATATACCATTGTTTACTGACACTCTGTGTACACCGCTCAGCCAGACTATATACCATTGTTTACTGCCACTCTGATTCTGCTGGGAACAGTAGTACACCGCTCGCTCAGCCAGACTATATACCATTGTTTACTGACACTATATAGCAGACTATATAGCATTGTGTGTACACCGCTCAGCCAGACTATATACCATTGTTTACTGACACTCTGTGTACACCGCTCAGCCAGACTATATACCATTGTTTACTGCCACTCTGATTCTGCTGGGAACAGTAGTACACCGCTCGCTCAGCCAGACTATATACCATTGTTTACTGACACTATATAGCAGACTATATAGCATTGTGTGTACACCGCTCAGCCAGACTATATACCATTGTTTACTGACACTCTGTGTACACCGCTCAGCCAGACTATATACCATTGTTTACTGCCACTCTGATTCTGCTGGGAACAGTAGTACACCGCTCGCTCAGCCAGACTATATACCATTGTTTACTGACACTATATAGCAGACTATATAGCATTGTGTGTACACCGCTCAGCCAGACTATATACCATTGTTTACTGACACTCTGTGTACACCGCTCAGCCAGACTATATACCATTGTTTACTGCCACTCTGATTCTGCTGGGAACAGTAGTACACCGCTCGCTCAGCCAGACTATATACCATTGTTTACTGACACTATATAGCAGACTATATAGCATTGTGTGTACACCGCTCAGCCAGACTATATACCATTGTTTACTGACACTCTGTGTACACCGCTCAGCCAGACTATATACCATTGTTTACTGCCACTCTGATTCTGCTGGGAACAGTAGTACACCGCTCGCTCAGCCAGACTATATACCATTGTTTACTGCCACTCTGATTCTGCTGGGAACAGTAGTACACCGCTCGCTCAGCCAGACTATATACCATTGTTTACTGACACTATATAGCAGACTATATAGCATTGTGTGTACACCGCTCAGCCAGACTATATACCATTGTTTACTGACACTCTGTGTACACCGCTCAGCCAGACTATATACCATTGTTTACTGCCACTCTGATTCTGCTGGGAACAGTAGTACACCGCTAGCTCAGCCAGACTATATACCATTGTTAACTGACACTATATAGCAGACTATATAGCATTGTGTGTACACCGCTCAGCCAGACTATATACCATTGTTTACTGACACTCTGTGTACACCGCTCAGCCAGACTATATACCATTGTTTACTGCCACTCTGATTCTGCTGGGAACAGTAGTACACCGCTCGCTCAGCCAGACTATATAGCATTGTGTTTACTGCCACTCTGTGTACACCGCTCAGCCACACTATATAGCATTGCGTACTCTGCCAGTCAGTGTGTATATTGCTGGGATCAGTAATACTCCACTCACCGTCAACCACTATATGAGCTCAACATGAGTTCCCCAGAGACCTCCGCTGTGAGCAGCACTCCCAACAACAGCAACAGCCAACGCCCCACGCAAGCTATAACATCCACCCCAGCAGCCAGTGGTCAGCAGCAGCCCTCCCCGGAGGAGAACGTTGTGTCCATCAGTCCGTCGCCAGAGCGATTAATGAGGGCTGCCATTGAGGAGATGATGGGGCCTGATGTGGAGGAGGAGGTCTGGCTCAGGCCAGCATCCCAAGTTAATGTTGAGGACGATGAGGGGTCTGTGTCTGGGGATGTTGGGGTGGCAGAGGTGGTGGGTGGGTCAGACTCAGGAGAAGAGTTGTATGATGAGGATGATGATCGGGACCATCTGTATGTGCCTCAGAGTCCGACCCCGGAAAACATGTTGTATCGTGTGTTTAGGTACTAAAATCTGCGATCCCTCCCAGTAGTGTTGGGCGAACAGTGTTTGCCACTGTTCGGGTTCTGCAGAACATCACCCTGTTCGGGGTGACTATATAGCAGACTATATAGCATTGTGTTTAATGCCACTCTGTGTACACGGCTCAGCCACACTATATAGCATTGTGTTTACTTCCACTCTGTGTCTGCTGGGAACAGTAGTACACCGCTCACCCGCCACTGTATAGCATTGTGCTCTGTGTCACTGCTGACAATAGTGGTACACCGCTCACCCACCACTGTATAGCATTTCTGTACTGCCACTGTACTGCTGCCAGTCAGCGTGTACTTTAAGTGAAATGAGGAAGAAATCCGGTGAAAGAGGGAGGGGCAAGGGAAGAGGTGTTTCCCCTGACGGTTCACGTACAGGCCACAGGGGAGCACCCAAGAAAACCCACTCAATACTGCCCATGTTGTCCAGGACAACAACCCTCACAGATCCAAAAGAACAGGACCAGATAATTACTTGGATGACCTCTCAAGCGTCCAGCAGTGGGTTAAGCAGCACCAGCACATCACGCACGAGGTCCGAGTCCTCAGCCAGTTAAAGTCTGGGCTTTCTTTGAAGACTGCACTGAGGATGTTACCATGGCGATTTGCAAGGTGTGCAAGACCCGCCTGAGCAGGGGGAAAAGTATTAACAACCTCTCCACCACCAGCATGAGCCGCCACATTCTATCCAAACATCCCACTCTGTGGGCAAACGCGGCAGGACAGGGTACCACCGTACCACCAGCAACACTGCCTCCCTTGGGTTCACCAGACTCACCACCAGACCCGCCTCAGCAGCAGCAGTAGCCCAGCCATTGCGTGGTTCACAACATTCACAAACATCAGACGATGCTGACACTGTCACTTTCCGGACTAGTGCTCTTGAGGTCTCCCAGTGTTCATCAAACACAACAACCAACAGCCCTTCGGTGTGCAGTGCTACGGTTGAGTTGTCTGTCTCTGAGATGTTTGAGCACAAGAGGAAATTGCCAGCAAATGACCCGCGGGCCGTGGCAGTAACAGCCAGCCAGCATAGCCAAGCTTCTGGCCTGCGAAATGCTGCCATATCGAGTGGTGGAGACAAACAGCTTCAAGGGCATGATGTCAGTGGCCATCCCACGTTACGTGGTTCCCAGCCGCTACCACTTTGCGCGCTCTGCAGTGCCTGAGTTGCATGAGCACGTGGTCAGCTAAATAACCCGAAGCTTGAAGAATGCCGTTGCCTGCAAGGTTCACCTCACCACTGACACCTGGACAAGTGCGTTCGGCCAGGGTCGATACATCTCCCTTACCGCGCACTGGGTGAACCTTGTGGAGCCTGGCAGTGATTCCTCACCTGCTACGGCGCGGGTGTTGCCCACGCCGCAAACAGCTGCACCGCCGTCCCTCCCACTGGATAACAACAGCAGCACCTACCTCTCTGACTCCTTCTCCTCCAACGCATCTCAAAGCTGTACCTCATCCGGAAACGCTAACCCAGCACCAGCAGCAGTAGGATCGTGGAAGCAGTGCAGCACAGCTGTTGGCATGCGTCAGCAAGCGTTGCTGAAGCTGATCTGCCTTGGGGATAAGCAGCACACAGGGGAGGAAATTTGGAGGGGAATAAAGGAACAGACGGATTTGTGGCTGGCACCGCTGGACCTGAAACCGGGCATGAAGCTAGACACCTGGCACGAACTGGCAATGTACGCAATAGAGGTGCTGGCTTGCCCGGCAGCCAGCGTTATGTCGGAACGCTGTTTCAGTGCTGCCGGAGGCATCATCACAGATCGGCGTATCCGCCTCTCCACAGAAAATGCAGACCGTCTGACTCAAATTAAAATGAATCAATCCTGGATTGGAAACGACTACGCAACACTCCTGGACCCCAACCAAGTAACATGACCGATGAACATCTGGGATGGTTTAGCGTTTCCGGTCCCTGTTTATTGAACCTCTCATCTGTATTACATTTATGACTGCATGGCGGCAAAAAGCATTGCTGCTATATCCGCACGCTTTTTGTCCTCATGCAAGGCCTGGGTTGTTGTGTCTCACAAAGCGTGGCCTTCTCCTCCTGCGCCTCCTCCTGTTCCATCACGTGTGCTGCTGCTGCTGCTGCTGCTGGGTTAGCGTTGCCGCGTGGTCCCTGTTTATTGAACCTCTTATCTTTATTACATTTATGACTACATGGCGGTACAAAGCATGCTATCCGCACGCTTTTTGTCCTCATGCAAGGCCTGGGTTGTTGTGTCTCACAAAGCGTGGCCTTCTCCTCCTGCGCCTCCTCCTGTTCCATCACGTGTGCTGCTGCTGCTGCTGCTGCTGGGTTACCGTTGCCGGTCCCTGTTTATGGAACCTCTTATCTTTATTACATTTATGACTACATGGCGGTACAAAGCATGCTATCCGCACGCTTTTTGTCCTCATGCAAGGCCTGGGTTGTTGTGTCTCACAAAGCGTGGCCTTCTCCTCCTGCGCCTCCTCCTGTTCCATCACGTGTGCTGCTGCTGCTGCTGCTGCTGCTGGGTTACCGTTGCCGGTCCCTGTTTATGGAACCTCTTATCTTTATTACATTTATGACTACATGGCGGTACAAAGCATGCTATCCGCACGCTTTTTGTCCTCATGCAAGGCCTGGGTTGTTGTGTCTCACAAAGCGTGGCCTTCTCCTCCTGCGCCTCCTCCTGTTCCATCACGTGTGCTGCTGCTGCTGCTGCTGCTGGGTTAGCGTTGCCGCGTGGTCCCTGTTTATTGAACCTCTTATCTTTATTACATTTATGACTACATGGCGGTACAAAGCATGCTCTCCGCACGCTTTTTGTCCTCATGCAAGGCCTGGGTTGTTGTGTCTCACAAAGCGTGGCCTTCTCCTCCTGCGCCTCCTCCTGTTCCATCACGTGTGCTGCTGCTGGGTTAGCGTTGCCGCGTGGTCCCTGTTTATTGAACCACTTATCTTTATTACATTTATGACTGCATGGTGGTACAAAGCATGCTATCCGCACGCTTCTTGTCCTCATGCAAGGCCTGGGTTGTTGTGTCTCAAAGCGTGGCCTTCTCCTCCTGCGCCACCCTCCTCCTGTTCCATCACGTGTGCTGCTGCTGGGTTAGCATTACCGGTCCCTTTTCCTGGAACCTCTTATATGTATTACATTTATGACTGCATGCCGACAAAAAGCATGTTACCTGTGCAAAGAAAACAGACATTTCCCGCATTTAAAAGACAGTTTTCCCTTTGAAACTTTAAAATCGATTTTCTCAAAAACTATAAGCTCTTTTTGCTAAAAATTTTTTTCCTCTTGTACCCACTCCCAAGGTGCACATACCCTGTAAATTTGGGGTATGTAGCATGTAAGGAGGCTTTACAAACCACAAAAGTTCGGGTCCCCATTGACTTCCATTATGTTCGGAGTTCGGGTCGAACACCCGAACATCGCGGCCATGTTCGGCCTGTTCGGCCCGAACCCGAACATCTAGATGTTCGCCCAACACTACAGAGAACTAACTGTTGAAAAATGGAGAACAAAAGTAGTTCTCAGTCTGGAAGAATGGCAGGACAGATTATCCAAACTTTTTGACCCAGAGCAGTCTGACTTGGATTTTCTCAATTCCGTAGGGATGGACAGAGTTATATCATTTCTGGGCTGCAGTTAAAGGGAACCAGAGAGGAACTGTGTTAAAAAATAGAATAAGCTTTCATACATAACTGGGGCTTCCTCCAGCCCCATAAGCCCGGATCGCTCCCACGCCGCCATCCTCCGCTTCCTGTATCGGCGGTACCGGGTCCCACCACTTCCGGCGGACGCGGCCAATTGTCCGCATCACAGGGGCTTCCTTCCTTACCGTACGCATGAGGCTGCGTACAAGGCAGCTTCATGCGTATGTATATCGAGGGAGCCCCGTGTGATGCGGACAATTGGCCGCGTCTGCCGGCCGACTGGCCGACTCACGGCAATGACGGGACCCGGTACCGGCGGATCCAGGCAGCAGAGGACGGCGGCGTTGGAGCGATCCGTGCGTATGGGGCTGGAGGAAGCCCCAGGTATGTATAAAAGCTCCCCCCCCCAACGTCTCTGGTTCCCTTTAAATACTTTTTCAATAGCAAAGTGCTGAAAAGTTTTTTTAAAAAGAAGTTGACAGTTATCTCCTAGAAGAAAACTCTGGAGAAAAAGATCAATTGCATATGGGCCATTTCTCTTAAGGGGTTTTCTCCTAAGTGATATGTTAGCATCTTGTCAATAAAATGCTTTGGTATTTTTTTTCATTGCTAAAAAGTTAATTTTTTCAGCAAAAATATCATTTTTTAGCAAATGTAACTCCTCTATTAGACTTCATTTTTGATCAAGAATTGTCTGGCAAATTTTAAGCGTTATTTTTGTTGTCTGCACTGATGTTCACTTACCACCACATGATAGCCACTCTGGTGCAAGTCAGGTCATCTCGACGCCTCCACGGCACCACTTAGTGCTTGACTTGGGCCCCAGCATAGACTGTAAAGTTATCTATGACTATAGCGGCACTGGGGAATTTTCTGCTAAGAGCACTATAATTTGGGTGCTGGCACTAGGTGTACCCCAAATTATGTGTCCGAAGGGTCAAAGTAGATTATCAGTAGGGGGATATATTTGTTATATTCTCCTACATTGCCTAGTGCAGGGAAAGCTGTCCCTCAGCTTTCTGCTGTGCCCAACTGAGCACCACCGGAAATATAGGTACGGTGCAGACCATCTATGTGCTCCCCTGTGCCCAAATTATGCACTTGGTGCAGTATAACCACCAGTGGTGCTCGGATACTCCCAATCACAAATTCGAGTGATCATGAATTTGACCATGCCCACTTACACATTGAGCAGGATCACAAGTAGAAAGGTATATCCGACTCGACTGCGGTTTTAAGCCAAATAACTGCATGTAATCATGAATCACAAGTTGGAATTCGTGATTAAAAACCCGCCAACTTTAACGGGTAATAGCAAAGCCCCCTTACATGCTAGAAACACCAAATTTGCCAGATATGTTAAAAAGAAACAGTGGGAACAAGAGGGATTTTTTTTTTCAAAAAGACCTTATAGTTTTTGAGAAAATTGTTTTTAAAGTTTCAAAGGAAAAAAGAATATATTTAAATGCGGTAAATGACAGTTAAAGAGAACCCGAGGCGGGGTTCTCACAACAAAATCCCCATACAGAGGCTGGCTCTGCCTATCGAGCCCAGCCTTTGTTGCTAATCAGATCCCCCCTAAATCCCCCCTGCACTCAGCCACACCACATAAATCACAGCCGTGCTGTGCGGCTGTGTTTACCTTCCTAATGTCAGTCTCGGCGCTCCCCTCGCCTCCTGCAGAGCTCTGGTCCCCGCCCGCATCCCTTCCCTCCAATCAGCGTGGAGGGAAGGGACGTGGGCGGGGACTGGAGCGATACAGGAGGCGGAGTAGAGTGGAGACTGACGTTAGGAAGCTAAACACAGGCGCTGCTGACACGCTGCGTGTCGGCAGCGCGGCTGAGATTTATGGGGTCTGGCTGAGCGCAGAGGCGATTTAGGGGGGATCTGATTAGCAACAGAGGCTGGGCTCAATAGCCAGAGCCAGCCTCTGTATGGGGATTTTGTTGTGAGAACCCCACCTCAGGTTCTCTTTAATGTATTGACCGTATTTAAATGTATACTTTTTTCCTTTGAAACTTTACAATTGATTTTCTCAAAAACTATAAGGTCTTTTTGAAAAAAAAAATGTTCCTCTTGTTCCCACTGTTCTTCTTAACATAATCTGGCAAATTTGGTGTTTCTAGCATGTAAGGGGGCTTTGCCATTACCCGCTAAAGTTGGCGGGTTTTAATCATGAATGCCGACTAGTGAGCACTAGTAACTCGTGTTCATGAGTCGGGTAACGAGTGCAATCATGAGTGCATTCGTGATCGGCATTCATGATCGAGAGCCGATCACTAATACTGATTACGACCTGGTGATTGCAAAAATCGGCTCGTGATCACTAGTTACTCCTGATCACAAGCTCGTGAAGAGCACCACTAACAACCACAATTATCAATTGCAGTCTATGGCAGTGCCCGAATTCTGGATAGGGACCCAATGCTCTTTTTATGCATCCTGCCAGAGACTCCCTTCTGTTAAATCTTAAATTTGGCCCACAAGGAATTTGGCCCACAAGTTAAACTATATTTTAGATTTTGGTCGCTCATGTGACTGAGTTTACAACCCTGCAGGGTACAAGAACTTAGTTGGTGCCCCTCAGGAACCAGCCTTATTTCCATCTTTTAGCACTTACGTTAAAATATGATTTCTGTTTAGATAGTTGGTAAGTCCAACGGTTAGATAAATGTAATTGAGTCATGTAGGTTTTGCTTAAATTATAAAGGTCTATGTTGTAAAAAGGTATAGCTAAATACCATCCATCTATTTGTTTAGATGTTTTCCATATGTTTGCTTTTTCCATATTTCTTTTTTGTTTACTTTTTCTGACTGCGGCTTTTTCAAGTAAAATTGATATCGCTGTGTTTTCCTGTTTGTGTAACAGAGATACACAAGCCATTTCCCCAAAGGCTAAGAGGCTCGGGTATTTCTATGTAACCAAGACAATTTGTTTTAAGTTCCAAGCAATCAGGCACAAGCCTGAGCAATGTATACATGCCTCTTTTAATTCTGCAAGACTTCTTTTAAGCCATAAGCAATCCGTTTCTTCATAAAAAAGCCACTCATCATAAGTCCAGAAAACTTGATACTTGTACATCAAAACCAACTGGGAAGTTACAACGGGGGAAAAAAAGCAAATGGTTGCCTGGGATATGCAGACGAATAATTTCCTTTCGTTACAGCTTCTAAGATGGCAATTACCTCGCAAAGTGTTTGCTGGTTCTTATCGCTGAAGGAGCAGAACTCTTGACAAAGTGTGCGGCTGTGGTTTGGGATCTGGACTCAATGACTTGTCATCACTGGCTATGCCTTGGATGACTTGGAGACCACCTTGGAGAAGGCATGCAGGGGCCTTGTTTTCGTTCACTGAATTATCACTGTAGAAAGCAATAAGTAACCTAATATAGCAAAAGCTACAAGAACATAGTGAGTTCTAAGACTTGCACCCCATCGAAGCCTAAACAAACCATTTTAGTCTATAGGAATGATCTCATTATGGCAATATCTTCAAGAGGAGATTAAGGTGATGTCCATCTGTTATGAAACAAGCGTTGAACAGCTGAGTAAATCAGCGTGATCTATATTTTTTACTAATGCCAGCACATAATAGAGGTAACTGAATAGCCAAAGCTTTTCTCCAGAGGATTTTCATGGAGATCACCAATTCTTCACTGTGTTTTTTTTCATAAAGACAGTTGATTACCAAAAACTAAAATACTGAGATGTAAAAATTAGCAAAAACTTAAAATGGTCTTAAATTTATTGTCTTGATATACTTCAGGACAGCTATGTGACGTATGGATGGATGTAGTATAATATATATATATATATATATATACAGTGGTGTGAAAAACTATTTGCCCCCTTCCTGATTTCTTATTCTTTTGCATGTTTGTCACACTTAAATGTTTCTGCTCATCCAAAACTGTTAACTATTAGTCAAAGATAACATAATTGAACACAAAATGCAGTTTTAATTGATGGTTTTTATTACTTAGTGAGAAAAAAAACTCAAAACCTACATGGAGCTGTGTGAAAAAGAAATTGCCCCCTGAACCCAATAACTGGTTGGGCCACCCTTAGCAGCAATAACTGCAATCAAGCGTTTGCAATAACTTGCAACAAGTCTTTTAGAGCACTCTGGAGGAATTTTGGCCCACTCATTTTTGCAGAATTGTTGTAATTCAGCTTTATTTGAGGGTTTTCTAGCATGAACCGCCTTTTTAAGGTCATGCCACAACATCTCAATAGGATTCAGGTCAGGACTTTGACTAGGCCACTCCAAAGTCTTCATTATGTTTTTCTTCAGCCATTCAGAGGTGGATTTGCTGGTGTGTTTTGGGTCATTGTCCTGCTGCAGCACCCAAGATCGCTTCAGCTTGAGTTGACGAACAGATGGCCGGACATTCTCCTTCAGGATTTTTTGGTAGACAGTAGAATTCATGGTTCCATCCATCACAGCAAGCCTTCCAGGTCCTGAAGCAGCAAAACAACCCCAGACCATCACACTACCACCACCATATTTTACTGTTGGTATGATGTTCTTTTGCTGAAATGCTGTGTTACTTCTACACCAGATGTAACGGGACACGCACCTACCAAAAAGTTCAACTTTTGTCTCGTCGGTCCACAAGGTATTTTCCCAAAAGTCTTGGCAATCATTGAGATGTTTTTTTAGCAAAATTGAGACGAGCCTTAATGCTCTTTTTGTTTAAAAGTGGTTTGCACCTTGGATATCTGCCATGCAGGCCGTTTTGCCCAGTCTCTTTCTTATGGTGGAGTCGTGAACACTGACCTTAATTAAGGCAAGTGAGGCCTGCAGTTCTTTAGATGTTGTCCTAGGGTCTTTTGTGGTTTCTCGGATGAGTTTTCTCTGCGCTCTTGGGGTAATATTGGTCGGCCAGCCACTCCTGGGAAGGTTTATCACTGTTCCATGTTTTTGCCATTTGTGGATAATGGCTCTCACTGTGGTTCGCTGGAGTCCCAAAGCTTTAGAAATGGCTTTATAACCTTTACCAGACTGATAGATCTCAATTACAGTACTTTTGTTCTCATTTGTTCCTGAATTTCTTTAGATCTTGGCATGATGTCTAGCTTTTGAGGTGCTTTTGGTCTACTTCTCTGTGTCAGATAGCTCCTATTTAAGTGATTTCTTGATTGAAACAGGTGTGTCAGTAATCAGGCCAGGGTGTGACTACAGAAATTGAACTCAGGTGTGATAAACCACAGTTACGTTATTTTTTAACAAGGGGGGCAATCACTTTTTCACACAGGGCCATGTAGATTTGGAGTTTTTTTTCTCACTAAATAATAAAAACCATCATTTAAAACTCAATTTTGTGTTCAATTATGTTATCTTTGACTAATAGTTAACGTTTTTTGATGAGCAGAAACATTTAAGTGTGACAGACATGCAAATGAATAAGAAATCAGGAAGGGGGCAAATAGTTTTTCACACCACTGTATATATATATATATATATATATATATATATATATATATATATATATATATATATATATATATATATATATATATATATATATATATATTTTTATTTTTTTTTTATTTTTTAAATGATGCTTGTAAAATAATTTTATTTTTATTTTTTTCAGTATTATGTTTATCTTTTGCAGGATTAAAAATGATTTGCTATAGCAGGTCACAAGTTGGTAGCTCCTCACTGCCAACCGCCTGCAGCTTCTTCCCATTGCCCCTCCCCTTACTGACAATTGTAACATAGCCCCCACCACAGGTTATGTGGTAACTGCAGTGCCTATCATGAGGTGGCAAGTCTGACTGCAATATGGATGTGGTCAATGCGGTTGCTGCATTTCTTATAAAGGTGGCAAGTGCAGGTCGCTGGAGAGAGTGGGGAGTGCAAGAAAGAATAACACTGTTAAGGTTAGGAACTGAGCACCCTTCCTCCCCCCCTTTCCATATATTAGAATAATTTGGGAACAAAGCTAAGCTATCTTACATGGGGCTTGATTCATGAAACGGTGCTGTTAGCACGCTGTGAAAAGTGCTTCGAGTATGAGTAGTTCTGGTACTCGGTCATCTCACCTGCCTCAGACAGCAGTTGTTTGGCGTGTCTATACACATAATGGGCTTGATTCACAAAATGGTGCTAACTGTTAGCACGGCTGTTAGCAAGGCTTTTCGCGTTTTTGCGTGAAAACCGGTTATCGTGCGCAAAAATTTGCGTTCGCACATTAATGCGATTTTTTTTTGCACGTTAACGTTTGCACGATAAATTTGCAAAATAGTGCGAACACAAGCGTTAACACTCAGAAAATTCACGTTAATGTGCAAACGCAAATTTTTGAGCGCAATTACCGGTTTTCGCGTGAAACCCATTTTCACACAAAAATACGCGAAAAGCCGTGCTAACAGCTGTGCGAACAGTTAGCACCGTTTTGTGAATCAAGCCCATTATATGTATAGACACGCCAAACAACTGCTGTCTGAGGAGGCGATAACAATGGTCAGTGGTTGGCCCATCAAAATTAAAGGTGTGTACCAGAATTTTTTGTCTCCCCCCCCCACTGTTCCAGTTCAGACGGGGTCAGGGATCACCAGTACTTCCAAATTTAGCATAGAAAAATGCTTTATTTTCTAAAAAGGAAAAAACAGAAGCATTGCTTCCAGCTGTAACACCAAACAAAGCAGCTGTTCTTCAGCGCAAAATAAAGCCAGTTTGTTTTCAGCATAAATAAGAGACTCAGGGCTTGTACCTGCAGAAAAAGCATCACAGCCCAAAGAACTGCAGGGTTGAAGGCGGAGCTCTTGGTACCGCTTAGCAGTTTAATAGCTCTGCCAACTGTCTCCAGACACTTGACCACTCTCAGGGGGACATTTATCAAGAGTGTCTGAGACAAAATATTAGTAGGTTTTTAGAAATCAGTGCAGAATTGTCTTAGACATCCTAAGAGATCACTTAACAGTGAAGATTCCTTCTTAAACTGTTAAGAATAGGAGGAGTTAAGAAGGTCTCTCAGGCAGTGCAGTGTGTAAGAGAAATTGCTGTTGCTGTGGTAACCAACACATCTGCTGTCAGCAGGCTCCGAGTGAGGGGGAGGAGCCCTTCACAAATCATGTCTAGCCTGCACTATCTGTAGAACTGCCATTGAGCACTTCTTAATCTGCAGCAGTTTAGGAATGGATTTGCACTTTTCTTAACTGTAGTACATTTCTAGAAATCCACGTTAAACTGACACTATTATGTAGGTCCTCAGACTCCTACTATGCCCCACCTGCTCTCAGGAGCTTGCTGAACACTCTAAACTGCCGTGTATCAATTCAGGGGTGTCAGGACTGAGAAAGAAAGCAGTAAAAGCATTAGTTACCATTGTATTAGGAACTGTTTTTTTTGTATCACTCTACCTTTACTTTGTAGTATAGTGATTGGGGGGCAAAAGAAATGTGCTTGTGATAGTGATTATTCATATTGTGGGACTCCATCTACTATGCATCTACCATGGAAAACTGAGTACAGAGTCTTTTCTCAAATATAATAGCGTAATAGATATAGCCAATCATGGTTCCTGGTGCGACAAACCTCTTTTAAATCCTCCTGACTCTTTGTCAAGCAGCCATAGGACCAGCGACAATCAATTACTGCTGTTCATTTATCATAATTAGTAACTCATTTCTACAGATCCCTGAGCTTCTTGACAGCAGAGGGGAGGACCCAAGATGATACTCATTGCACCAGGAAGCATAAGTAGTTGCTTTTACCTTATATCCTTACTCTTTCTAAAAGTTTAATGAATATGTAGCAAAAGAAACCACACCGCTTGCACAGCAAAGTGTAACTCAATAGTGGGACTTCCTATATATTAGTCATTTAATGAAGGCTTCATTTGATTTTGCAAAATATTTGACTATAGCAGATAAGCTTAAGTAGCAGTCACTGACACTGTATCTTTCACAAAGAGAATTGTACAAAACATAAAACAGAAGATAATGCCTCATTGCCTCTTTTGGCATATTAAAGTTGTCTCGCTGTAATAATCACCCAATACTTTAAAGTATTTTTATACTTGTTGAAATGTTTTTTGTATGTAGCAAGTTGCCATGGCAGTCAGCTGGCAGCATATACTGTGTATGTATGTATATATATATATATATATATATATATATATACATATATATATATATATATATATATATATATATATATACAGGGAGTGCAGAATTATTAGGCAAATGAGTATTTTGACCACATCATCCTCTTTATGCATGTTGTCCTACTCCAAGCTGTATAGGCTCGAAAGCCTACTACCAATTAAGCACGAAAGCCTACTACCAATTAAGCATATTAGGTGATGTGCATCTCTGTAATGAGAAGGAGTGTGGTCTAATGACATCAACACCCTATATCAGGTGTGCATAATTATTCGGCAACTTCCTTTCCTTTGGCAAAATGGGTCAAAAGAAGGACTTGACAGGCTCAGAAAAGTCAAAAATAGTGAGATATCTTGCAGAGGGATGCAGCACTCTTAAAATTGCAAAGCTTCTGAAGTGTGATCATCGAACAATCAAGCGTTTCATTCAAAATAGTCAACAGGGTCGCGAGAAGCGTGTGGAAAAACCAAGGCGCAAAATTACTGCCTATGAACTGAGAAAAGTCAAGCGTGCAGCTGCCAAGATGCCACTTGCCACCAGTTTGGCCATATTTAGAGCTGCAACATCACTGGAGTGCCCAAAAGCACAAGGTATGCAATACTCAGAGACATGGCCAAGGTAAGAAAGGCTGAAAGACGACCACCACTGAACAAGACACACAAGCTGAAACGTCAAGACTGGGCCAAGAAATATCTCAAGACTGATTTTTCTAAGGTTTTATGGACTGATGAAATGAGATTGAGTCTTGATTTGCCAGATGGATGGGCCCGTGGCTGGATTGGTGAAGGGCAGAGAGCTCCAGTCCAACTTAGACGCCAGCAAGGCGAAGGTGGAGTACTGGCTTGGGCTGGTATCATCAAAGATGAGCTTGTGGGGCCTTTTCGGGTTGAGGATGGAGTCAAGCTCAACTCCCAGTCCTACTGCCAGTTTCTGGAAGACACCTTCTTCAAGCAGTGGTACAGGAAGGAGTCTGCATCCTTCAAGAAAAACATGATTTTCATGCAGGACAATGCTCCATCACACGCGTCCAAGTACTCCACAGCGTGGCTGGCAAGAAAGGGTATAAAAGAAGAAAAACTAATGACATGGCCTCCTTGTTCACATGATCTGAACCCCATTGAAAACCTGTGGTCCATCATAAAATGTGAGATTTACAAGGAGGGAAAACAGTACACCTCTCTGAACAGTGTCTGGGAGGCTGTGGTTGCTGCTGCACGCAATGTTGATGGTGAACAGATCAAAACACTGACAGAATCCATGGATGGCAGGCTTTTGAGTGTCCTTGCAAAGAAAGGTGGCTATATTGGTCACTGATTTGTTTTTGTTTAGTTTTTTGAATGTCAGAAATGTATATTTGTGAATGTTGAGATGTTATATTGGTTTCACTGGTAAAAATAAATAATTGAAATGGGTATATATTTGTTTTTTGTTAAGTTGCCTAATAATTATGCACAGTAATAGTCACCTGCACACACAGATATCCCCCTAAAATAGCTAAAACTAAAAACAAACTAAAAACTACTTTCAAAAATATTCAGCTTTGATATTAATGAGTTGTTTGGGTTCATTGAGAACATGGTTGTTGTTCAATAATAAAATACATACATATATATATATATATATATATATATATATATATATATATATATATATATATATATACACACACACAGTGGGATGCAAAAGTTGGGGCAACCTTGTTAATCGTCATGATTTTCCTGTATAAATCGTTGGTTGTTACGATAAAAAATGTCAGTTAAATATATCATATAGGAGACACGCACAGTGGTATTTGAGAAGTGAAATGAAGTTTATTGGATTTACGGAAAGTGTGCAATAATTGTTTAAACAAAATTAGGCAGGTGCATAAATTTGGGCACCACAAAAAAGAAATGAATTCAATATTTAGTAGATCCTCCTTTTGCAGAAATTACAGACTCTAAATGCTTTCTGTAGCTTCCAATGATAGTCTGGTTTCAGGTTGAAGATATTTTGGACCATTCCTCTTTACAAAACATCTCTAGTTCATTCAGGTTTGATGGCTTCCAAGCATGGACAGTTCTCTTTAATTCACACCACAGATTTTCAATTATATTCGGGTCTGAGGACTGAGATAGCCATTCCAGAACGTTGTACTTGTTCCTCTGCATGAATGCCTTAGTGGATTTTGAGCAGTGTTTAAAATTGTTGTCTTGTAAAAAGATCCAGCCACAGGTGCAGCTTCTGCTTTGTCACTGAGTCCTGGACATTGGTCTCCAGAATCTGCTGATACTGAGTAGAATCTATGTGTCCCTCAACTTTGACAAGATTCCCAGGCCCTGCACTGGCCACACAGCCCCACAGCATGATGAAACCACCACCATATTTTACTGTAGGTAGCAGGTGTTTTTCTTGGAAAGCTGTGTTGTTTTTCCTCCATGCATAACGCCCCTTGTTATGCCCAAATAACTCATCAGTCCACAGCACCTTATTCCAAAATGAAGCTGGCTTGTCCAAATGTACTTTAGCATACCTCAAGCGGCTCTGTTTGTGCTGTGGGCTTCCTCTGTATCAATCTTGCATACATCATCTCCTTGTGTAAAGTGCGCTGAGTGGTTGAACGATGCACAATGACTCCATCTGCAGCAAGATGATGTTGTAGGTCTTTGGTGCTGGTCTGTGGATTGACTGACTGTTCTCACCATTCGTTTCTTCTGTCTATCCAAGATTTTTCTTGGTCTGCCACTTCGAGCCTTAACTTGAACTGAGCCTGTGGTCTTCCATTTCCACAATATATTCCTAACTGTGGAAACAGACAGCTAAAATCTCTGAGACAGCTTTCTGTATCCTTCCCCTAAACCATGATGGTGAACAATCTTTGTCTTCAGGTCATGTGAGAGTAGTTTTGACACCCCTATGTTGCTACTCTTGAGAGAAAATGAAAAGAGGAGGGAAACTTATAATTGACCCCTTTAAATACTCTTTCTCATAATTAGATTCACCTGTGTATATAGGTCAGGGGTCACTGAGCTTACCCAGGCCAATTTGAGTTCCAATAATTAGTTCTAAATGTTTTGGAATCAATAAAATGACAACAGTGCCCAAATGTATGCACCTGCCTAATTTTATTTAAACAATTATTGCGCACTTTCTGTAAATCCAAGAAACTTTATTTCACTTCTCAAATATCACTGTGTGTGCCTCCTCTATGATATATTTAACTTTTATACAGGAAAATCACAACGATTAACAAGGTTGCCCAAACTTTCGCATCCCACTGTGTGTGTGTATATAATATATATATATACTAGCCGTCCCGCGTCGTAGCATACGCCGCATCTTCTATCTATCTAATAGAGTACGTGCCTCAACCTTGAAGCAAGAAGAATAAAGGTGGGTACACACATCAGATAAAAGTCTGTGGAAAAATGAAAGATCACAGACCAATTTTACCCCCTTCCATGTAGTATCAGAGCCACACCTACACAGTCTATTCTATTGAGCTGCACTCCCGAGTCCCCATCAGATAGAAATCTTTGCAAGATGCTGCACACACAGATGCTGTACACATTCAAAAGATCAGTATCTGCAAAAGATTCGTTCCTGCAAAAGATCAGTACCTACAAATTCAGTCTATATTTCCGTGCGGATTATTGTGGACATTTTTCTGCATAAGGGCATAAGCATCCGCATCCAATGAATTTTCAATGCTGGTCGAAAACGCAAATATTTCTGAAGATTTTCGTGAAAATTCGCCAGAAAAAACGAAAGCAGGATTTTTGATGCGAAAATGACTTAGCCGAAAATTCGCAAGCAACACTGCTACATGCTACATTAGCACTATCCAGGAGCGCCACAGGAAGGATTCCCAATGCCCCCTTTTTATACAACCGGAGGGACCGCGGGGTCCCAGGCTCTCTCACTGCCTGGGAACCACAGCGGCACCCCGGAGGGGGAGGCTAGGTGCCGCAGGCGCCCCCCCCAAGCGTGGCCAGCGCAGGGGAGGGCCGTCTGCACCCACCTCCCAATATTAAAAACAGGCACTTACCTTAACGTCCATTGCGTTCTGCTACATGCGCATTAATTTTCTCATGGAAAGCATTTTTTGCAGTTTGTATCCTTTGGAGGCAGGTGGTGGATGGCTAGCTCCGGTGGTGTGAGCCCTGGAGTGAGTTGTCTGCACCTGTCCTCTCCCCCCTCTGGAGTGCTGTATGTGAGCCAGCCCTGAGCTCTAAAGCTCGGGGTGACCCATGCTTCACTCCTTTCTCATGTGGTGCCCCCAAGTTAATGCGCATGTAGCAGAACGCAATGGACGTTAAGGTAAGTGCCTGTTTTTAATATTGGGAGGTGGGTGTGGACGGCTCTCCCCGACCCTGGCCACGCCTTGGGGGGGGGGGCGGGGTCACCTGCGCCTCCCCCTCCGGGGTGTCGCTGTGGTTCCCAGGCAGTGAGAGAGCCTGGGACCCTGTGGTCCCCCCGGTTGTATAAAAAGGGGGCATTGGGAATCCTCCCCATGGCGCTCCTGGATAGTGCTAATGTAGCATGTAGCAGTGTTGCTTGCGAATTTTCGCCTCGAAAATCCTGTTTTCGTTTTTTGGTGAATTTTCACGAAAATCTTCAGAAATATTTGCGTTTTCGACCAGCATCGAAAATTCATTGTATGCGGATGCTTATGCCCTTATGCGGAAAAATGTCCACAATAATCCGCATGGAAATTCAATCTATGCGGACGTTTATACGGAAAAATGCCCGCAATAATGCGCAAGAAACTTCTCTGAATGCGGGCGCTAATGCCCTTATGTGGAAAATGTCCGCAATCATACGCAAGTAATGCGAAAATGACTGGCCTTAGGCGAAAATTAACGTGAAAAAATTAGATGGAAAATTTGCCTGTCAAAACGAAATTAGGCGAAAATTCGGTAAAAATTTATCGAAACAAATTTTTGCATTTTCGCTCATCACTGGCATGTAGCAGGGCGACCACTTTGTGGTATTGGTTTTTTGACCCTGCATAGTTTGGCATGCAAAAGCAAATGCATATTTGCATGAGCATTGCCTCATGAATAGCCAATTAGGTCAGATTTGCAAAGCCAGACTTGCTAGGGTGTAGGCCTCTTTTCCACGGACAGTTGATAGGCAGTAAAATGCCTCTCAAACTCTTACAACTGCTCACTACTGCCTGGTAACAGCTTGCTGCTGCCTGGTAACTGCTTACTGCTGCCTGGTAACTGCTTACTGCTGCCTGGTAACTGCTTGCTGAGCACACAGCTCAACAGTCCGTGGAAAAGAAGCCTAAAACTTGGTGTTTGAGCACGCATACATTTTCTCATGCAAAGTACTTCTTCTTCTTGCTTGAAGGTTGAGGCATTTACTCTATTATATATATATATATATATATATATATATATATATATATATATATATATATATACGGAATTATAATCAGGCAGTCATGTTGGTGCATTGATCTCTGGCAGATTCGATCAGTGTATCTCTAACCTCTGTGATTTTTACATATTCGCTGTGGCAACATATCATATATTTCCTGCAACCAGCTCAAGGCTATCAGAGTAACTCTTGCATGCTTTGAGGACTTGCTAGTTTGGTCTAAAGTTTTTCATCTAAAGCAGAAGTGTGCAAAGAGAGTGCTGGGGGGGTCAACTAGCAAAATTAAAAAATTAAACTCAGTTTTTGTTCATTGCAGTTATCACAGTGACAGCTGCTAATGAGAGGCTGTTACTGCTGCTGTCACAGTGGCAGCTGCTAATCAGTGGCTGTTACTGCTGCTGGCACAGTGGTGGGTGGTAATCAGAGGCTGTTACTGCTGCTGGCACAGTAGTGGGTGGTAATCAGAGGCTGTTACTGCTCTTGGAACAGTGGTGGCTGGTAATCATTGGCTGTTACTGCTGCTAGCATAGTGGCGGCTGCTAATCAGTGGCTTTTACTGCTGCTGGCACAGTAATGGCTGCTAATCAGTGGCTGTTACTGCTCTTGGAACACTGGTGGCTGGTAATCATTGGCTGTTACTGCTGCTGGCATAGTGGCAGCTGCTAATCAGTGGCTGTTACTGGTACAGTGGTGGCTGATAATCTACCGGCGAGTAAAGGAGGAAGCTACGGCCTGCAAGCCACATGGAATTAACAATTGTAGCGAGCTTCAGGGGCCACAAGAAAAGGCTTGGTGGGCATGTGACCTCTTGGGAATTGCCTGATCCAAAACAATCCAAAGAGGTGACCTTGTCTCTGACCCAGCATGTAGTGCCACGCCTTCATTTCTGGGTGCAGAACAGCAGCAACCATGGCAATCCAATACAAAACAGAGCGCTGTTTACTCTGTTCTTTATTCATCAAATAAAAGTATTTAAAATATAATTATATAAAAAAATAAAGTTAAAGAACCACGTATTTTAGACTATTTTTTTTCGGTGGGCTTCTGATTTGTTAAGTCTTCAGAAATCCTGGAGATGCCCTTTAAGTAAACAAAGCTACAGTAAAAAGACAAGAAAACATTTTTTAATGCAGACAGAAGAGGAGGCTTTGGAGACCTGTCTAACAATAGCAAAGGCCACACTATTTAATAATAAATATTTTAACAATGTCAAAGAACAAAAAGAATGTGAGGCGAGTGTCGGGAGCAGCGATGGAATATTAAGATACTCACAAACATTAAGTTTTATCAAGGTAAACAGCGCAGATAGATTGGCAAAAAAGTATTTTTAAATTATATATCGATACGTTTTCTTGGCAGGTTTTTGTTAACATCGTAACCCGCAGTTTATTACATCTCTTATCTCAGGTGCAGACTGCCGCTCCGCTTCAGTACGCAGGATGCGGCCGCATGGGCTGTAATGAATTGACATCAGTCACATTTTGGGGAGAGCTGTAAAAAAAAAATCGGCTTTGTTTATTTGGCTAAAGTAATAAATACGGCAGAAAAGGCGGCTTGAACACCATAAAGGGAAAATATCCACCTTTCTCCATGTTCTTCTCTGGGTTACAAGGGTTTCTATTTTTATAAAAAAAAATGTTAAAGTAGGGTTAATAACTAGTATTAAAACAATCTTATCATTTCTAAAGGTGGCCACTAACGGTACAATTTGCCAAATGATCGTTTATGAATGATTCTTCACATGAACGATCGGAAATGATCGTTTGGGACCACTAACAGACAAAAATCTCATAATCAATCTAATCAGATTGATGGGATTGATCCAAAAATTGGATCGATTTTATTAATCTGATTGGTTAGGAGATTTTTGGTAAAAAAAAATTGGTTAAAAGAAAATAAGGTAAATGTAAGCCCTGCCCACAACGTATAAGGTACCTAAATCTAAACTTACCTTTAACTGATCTTCAGATGATTAGTACTGCAGGCAAACAAGGCTCTTGTTTTTCGTTAAAGTGAACATGAGGTGAAAAAAAAATAATGAGATATACACTTGTATCTAACTCCCCTTCCCCTCCCCCTACACACACACTCCTAAAAATGACTTCTTTTTAGATATCTCATGGTTTTATTTTATGTTTAAACATTTACCAAGTACAATTATTGTATTGTCTCTACTCAATGGTAGTCTTATTAAAGAGAATCTGTACTGTCCGATTTGTACAATAAAAACCATACCAATCGAGTCACTGTAATCTCCTGAATCCCTCTTTGCCATGTCTGCCGCTTTGCCCCGATCCTGGCTTTTAATTGCCAGTTTTAGGCAGTGTTTACAAACAAAAATGGCCACTAGCCTAACAGGAAGTGATGTTTGTATGTATATATATATATATATATATATATATATATGTATATATACTAGCGGACCCACGGCGTACGCCGCATAAGAGGGTAGCGGGCAGGAAGGGGGTATTGGGCACAGCGGCGGGAAGGGGGGTCGGACCGCCCCTCTCACCTGGGTCCCCCATCTGCGCTCCCCCTCCAGCTTAAGCTCAACAGCAGCAGCAGATATGTATGATATATATATATATATATATATATATATATATATATATATATATATATATATATATATATATATATATTATTTATTAGGGGTAGATAGATAGATAGATAGATAGATAGATAGATAGATAGATATTATTACATAGAGAATTATCTGCACTCCAGTCTGGGATTCTCACAGTTTCTCAGCATGTGACAGGCAGCTCCCTCCCCCCTCAGCCTCACAAACTGTATCACAGACAAGCTGAAACTGAGAACAGAGACACTGTCTGCTGTGAGGAGTAAACAAAGCACACAGAGCTTGCAGGGGGCATAACTTGTATTGTATTCATTACAACAGAGCCAGCCCATTCCTCCCTGGGTCGACAAAGCTTGACAAAGAAAAGAAAATTAGATATATTACATAGACAATGCAACTAGAAAAGTCTGCAGTAATCCAGACCACATTAGAACAGGTAAAGGAACTTATAGGATAGAAGAAATAAGGCTGAACATTTTGTTACAGAGTCTCTTTAAATGGATATTGCCTAGAAGTGTCACTGTCTTCATAAGCTTGGAGCTTTTAACTTAGCAGCCCTAAACTTCCTCTGCCGTTTATTTGAAGTTGGCAAAAAACATAGAGCTTGGGTAAAAAGATCTAACTCATCACATGATTGCTCTTTGAATTAACTGCTGCTTTAGCATGCTTGTCATACCTGTAGAGAGTATGTTTCTATGCAGTGACTAACTGGATCATCAATCGTTCCCTCAACACCTGTTGACCAAAGGTGTCTGCAGAAGTGGTAGAATGGATGGATTTGGTTAGGGATCATCTCACATCCCTCACTAGCTTTACAAATAGAAACTAAAATGCCACAACATCAATACATTTCTATCTTTACTGATACTGGTATTACTCTTTTATATCTACTTTAGAACCTCTCAAATGTCAACTTCAAGCATCGTAACTCAAGACGCGTGTAAAGAGTATAAGCCATGATAAGTGGTCCTTGTTGACAAATAAAGGATGACTGATGATAACTGAGCAGGAGAAAGTAATAGGGAATGAATGACTGCTGTTGAACAGACACTGAGTTATGGTTTGGAGAATAAAGAATGGTATGAGCAAGTGTGAAAAATAATAATAGTAATAATAATGCTTAAAGTACCATGAAACCTTCAACGTCTGCGAACATTTTGAAGGCTAGTAAATAAAATATGCAAAATACCGGTAATAACTTCTTAGTGGCAGGAAAATGCATAATGATGACACTTTTTAGTGGCAAACTTCATAGGTTACAATATGAAGCTTTCAAGATCGTTCAAACCACTCAAAAGACCACTATCACAAAAAAAAAAAAAAAAAAAAAAAGGAAAAGTTAAAATACAAGATGCATTTTTTCCCCCAGAGTAAGGTGCACTATAAATTACTTTTTTCCTGGGTTGCTGTCACTTCCAGTTGGTATTACAGAGCTGACAAATTTTGGACTTGTCCATCTCCTCACGAAAGACTCTCAGCACTAACTTTATTCTTTACAAAAAGACTCGGCTTCGTTACTTATTTGCACACAATTTGGACTGAGCAACTGTAGTTCAGTAAGTTTTGTAAATAAAGAAATAACTGAGAATCCCCCATAAGGAGATGGACTAGTCCAAAACCGGACAGGTATGTCAGATATTCAGTACCTATTGTAGGTGACAGCAACATAAGAAAAAAAAGTCATCTACAGTGCACTTTACTGTAGAGAAATGTCAGTTTGCTATAAAGCGTTTTTCTAAGCACTTTTGCAGAGCGGTTCTGTCAGTCAGGAAGTAAACTCTTTGACCCGGAAAAGGATAAATGCAATGTATTATTCATGAAAGTGCTGGGGAAATCGCTATACAAAGTGCTTTTTAAAGCGATTTGCGATTCCCCTATACCTTCCATTGAGGCAAATCGGCCCAAAAATTGTACAGGCAGCGTTTTAGTGAGTGGACCGGAATCGAACTGCTCAGATGTGAACACTCTCATAGGGATTAATTGTACAAGCGCTTTTAGGGCGATTTTGAAAATCGCCGGCGCTTAAAAAAGTGGGAAAATGCCCTAGGTGTGAACAAGCCCTTAGTCCTTAAAGGGAAGATCCGCTCTGGAAATATAAAACAAACTGCACTTACCTGGGGCTTCTTCCAGCTCCTGGCAGTCAATCGGTGCCCTTGTAGCAGCTCCTGCGTCTCCTAGTGTCCAGCGGTGAAGAAGCCAACCTCGCCAGGTCGGCTTCCGGGTCGGCTTCCAGTGCGCTCCACAGTGCGGGTCACGTGGTGTACGTGACGTCATCGGGTCTCTACTGCGCAGGTGCAGTAGTTCTGAGCCGGTGCAGTAGAGACCCAATGATGTCACGTACACCACGTGACCCGCGCTGTGGAGCGCACTGGAAGCTAACCCGGAAGCCGACCTGGCGAGGTTGGCTTCTTCACCGTAGGACATCGGGAGACGCAGGAGCTGCTACGAGGGCACCGATCGACTGCCAGGAGCTGGAAGAAGCCCCAGGTAAGTGCAGTTTGTTTTATATTTCCAGCGCAGATCTTCCCTTTAAAGGTGAGGTCATTTATAGTTACCTGCTTCTTTGAACGCCTATCATAGTACAACACATTACAACACTCAGAATGCTTCATGCATAGTAGGCCATGCAGATGGTTTCGGTGCGAACGAGCATCACTAATCTGAGTAATGTGGTAAATTGTATATATGTCCCTTGCTGCAAATGATCTAACTATTACCTAATTAATATAATGATCATTGTCCATCACTCATCACTCTTCATCACTGAAGCCTCGCTGCTCCTCACCACAACACTCATTATACATTGCACAACACTTCTCTCCGGTCTCTCATCAGTTGCTACTCCTGTCCATCAAATTCTAATCTCTTTATGACAAATAATGACGTCCACACTTATTGAACCGCTTAACGCACACAAAAGATATCTCTCTTCTCCTTGGCAGCCATTTTCCTCTCTGCTCTTCTCTCTTCCTTAACCCACCTGCCCTGCCTTCCGTTCTCCTCTTATTCCCTTTTCTATGTTCTTTTCTCTTGCACTCAGGGCCAGATTTGTGAAAAGGCCACAAAGGACCTGGCCTTGGGTGGCTGAAGCCCAAGGCACCAGAACATGAAAGAGGGGTTGCTACATATGAAATAGGAAGCTGAAAATGGTGGGGATCACATGAAAAAGGGAAGCTGATGCTCACGGGAGCTGTTAATTTGAGTAAGAGGCTACTGTATAGGGATGATACACATGGAAGAGGGGGCTAGACATTCTGCACAAAGAAAGGGAGTCACAACACACTTGGCCTATGGGCAGAAAATGTTATATCCGGCCTTGCTAGCTCCCTATACTACTATGTTTTTTTTTCTCTTGCACCCTCTTTTTGTCTCTTTTCAGTCTCTCTGTCCATTCTACTATCTTCCAGTTCTTCTTTCTCTCCCACCCTCCACTTCTCATTTGCACTTCCCTCTTTCTCTCCTCCTGTCCATTTTGTGTTTTCAACTTGTTTGCCTTCCCCTCATCTTCTTCTCTGCCTCTGGTGCTGTTTTCCTCTCCGATTCTCTTTCCTTTCCTCCGCCTCTCCTCTGTTACAATTCTATTTTGGAGCAAGTACTTTTCTCTGCTTGCTGCATGTTACGTTGATGTTTGATGAGCGGGACTGGATGCAAGGACCATCAGAAGACACATTGGTGATAAACTATTGTACTTTATGTGATGGCTGACTGGAGATGGCTTATGCTGTTGATGGATAGCGGTGGCCTATTTCATGGTTTGGACCTCTGGCTAATGATTACTCTATAGGTGGTTCACTAGTGAGGAGCCCGTTTTGGAAGTTGAGGGGTAGATGTTTGTTAAATATTGATTCAGAGGATGTATGGGTAGCATGGTGCCGTAATGGTTAGCACTCTTGCTTTGCAGTGCTGGGCCCCGGTTCATATCCCAGCCAGGGCATTATCTTCATGGAGTTTGTATGTTCTCCCCGTGTCTGTGTTGATTTCCTCCAGGTACCCCGGTTTCCTCCAGCATCCCAAAAACATACAGATAAGTTATTAATATTATTATTGATTTATTAGGTGCCAACATATTCCATGGCACTGTACAAAGTAAGAAACACGCACGGGGTACAAAATAATACAGACAATGTTATACACCATGCAAAATACAGAGTTGGTACAAAATACAG